>NC_084995.1:2871756-3031756 GCF_963854185.1 Sardina pilchardus
GTATCAGACAATCAATTCCTCAGCGCAAGGTACAATGAAAGATAATATTCTCAGAGCCATTGTTCTTAGAAACATTCTCATTCTGTCTCCTCTCCAAATCCCCAGAAGGCAATATAATAACTCACCTGTAAGCATATTGCCCTGTAGTTTAACTGAACATGCTAGATACTGTATACTGTAGGAAGAAACCATTTTGAACTGATCTCTCAATTATCACTCCCTACTCACATTTACTTCCTCACTCACTTTCACCACATGCACTAGATTTTTGCATTGAAAGTAGTTTCTGTTATGGAGCAATCATGAACTAGCCTGGTCGTACCAAACCCTCACACTATTGTACCGATGTAATGGTGAAGGGAAATGAAAATTGAGCGGAAGCTTACGGAGAGCCATGTCAGGCTAATCTTGAACAGGGAGAGCTGTATTTCAACTGGAGGCAGCACAGTGTCATCTGGAATGTAGCCAATGCATCCCTTCCCAACAGAATGCAGGACATTAGCATGAAGGTACTGTAATTTACAAAACAACACAGTACCATGCAACAGCTGTCCAGTCCAGTCACTTCAATGGCCAATGCTGTTAGTAGATTCAGACCCGGAAGAACAAATGGGCACTGACATCATCACACAATTTTGTTTGTTATTGGTGTTGAGGTGTGAATTCTTTTAACAGATGACCACAGTAAAACCTAATCTCGTTCACAAGTTGTAAAAGTGAAACAAACTCATTTCTAGGCTATTCCTGGCATAAAAATAACACTGAGACTAACTCTCCGAAGGTTAACCTCTGCTGCCCTGCAAATAACTGATAGGGAGCTGAGGTTACTGTATCCCATTTTCATGTACAGCTTCCAGTGACAATGCTGAAAAAACATGATCAGTTTACCTTCATCTTTGGAATGATTGTTCTTTGTGTACTATTTCAACAATAATAATCCTCATAACATCCAAGTAAAATTGAGCAACATTAGAGAATTGATGGCTTTCATGTCACTTGGACATGAATAACCCCATTAGTGTAAAAGCAGCAGCAACAGGTTGAATCTGGATGAAGCTCATTCAGAGACCTTAGCTATTTAATTCAGGTTGCTAACTAAATAAAGTTAGTATGTATGGATACACTATATTGCCAAAACTATTCACTCACCTGCCTTGACTCACATATGAACTTCGGTCATATCCCATCCTTAATCCATAGGGTTTATAATTCCACAAGGTTTAGGAGTGTGTTTCTGGGATTTTTTTACCATTCTTTCAGAAGCACATTTGTGAGGTCACACACTGATGTTGGACGAGGCGAGTGCTCTGAGTATCTGTCCTAATTCATCCAAAGGTGTTCTATTTGGGTTGAGGTCAGGACTTTATGCTGGCCAGTCAAGTTCATCCACACCAAACTCTGTCATCCTTGCCTTTATGGACCTTGCTTTGTGCAGTGGTGCACAGTCATGTTGGGACAGGAAGTGGCCAACCCCATTTTAGGAATATTTGTCAAGGCCATCATACGGAACACTGATGCGGACACTGTGGCTCTGCTTCACTAGTATTTTCAATGTCGTAACACTTCAAGCCAATATTCATACTGGGCATTCATAGCAGGCTAATCGTAATCGAAGACCTTACAGACTAAGATTATCTCAGATCTTTTTAGATATGGGGTTTCTTTCAATGATTTGGCATAAACAACAGCCATCAGTGGTAATCATGAATATGATCTGGTAAAGACATCCTTCCTCTTTGTTCTTTATGTTGAAAAAAGTGTCAGAATAACATAAACTACCTCTCTAATAGAACACAGTGGGTATAGATGTGTCAGGATCAACCTCAGAGCCATTAAGACTAAATAATGGTGTTCCACAGGGCTACATTTTGAGGCCACTATTATTTACTGCACATATCAATGACATCTGTGCTTCAATAAAAAAAAAAGTGTAAAGTGCATTTCCATGCAGATGACACAATCCTTTGCACCATCTGTAGAGCAAGCAATATCATATCTTCAATGTGCATTTGTTTGTATGCAGAAGTCTTTGAAAGATCTTAAACTGGTTCTAAATTAAGCTAAAACTAAATGTATGATCTTTACTAGATCGAGAAAGTATGACCTTGACGACTATAATATTTGTTCCCTAAATGGGACACAAATTGAGCAAGTTTCTCAATACATGCATTAAGCTAGATAACAAACTTTCATTTAGAACACATACTGTATGCTTGATCTCACAAAAAAGATTTTAAAAAACAATCAGGTACACTTCACAGGATTAGGTCCTGCTTCTCTTAGAAAACAGAATGTTTATTCTGTTCAAGCAACTATGTCAGTCCTATGGTGATATTGTGTATATGCATGCAGCTCTTTCCACTCTGAAAGTAGCCTACTTGATGCAGTTTACCACAGTTCACTACCTTTTATAACTGGAGATGGGTTTAGAACTCATCACATAAACTACGAAAACGTAGGATGGTCTTCCCTCTATGCTAGGGGGGAAAGGCACTACCTCCTTTTTGTTTATGAGGCATTACTAGGAAATGTCCTTACCTCTCTTCTGAACATGAAATCAATCTGCCACAATACACGTTCACAGGGATTCATATCTCTTCAAGCTCCTCAAATTAAATCTGAATTTGGTCAATTCGTTTTTTTGCATCTAATAAATGGAACAAATTGCAAGAATTACTTACTGTCAAGGGCCGGGTTTCCCAAAATCGTTAAGAAGCTCTTAAGTCCTAAGAACTTCTTAGGAGCGTTCTTAGAACATTCTTACAACGCTCCTAAGAAGTTCTTAGCACTTAAGAGCTTCTTAACAATTTTGGGAAACCCGGCCATGGGTAATTCAAGGGTATGATTGATGATATGGCTGTTGTAAAATGTTCTTGCTTTGACTGATATTTAGACCTTTTATATAATAATAATAATAATAATTATTATTATTATTATTATTATTATTTATAGATACTACTCTTCTTTTCTTTATATTTTATTATTAATATTATTATTATTATTAGATTGTAGTAATTATTATCATTACTTGCCTTTTGTATCTTTTTATTTGTCTTGTTTTGTTATTTTGATTATTGCTGTTGTATATTTTGTAACATTGCTGTTAAAGAGCTTGATGCTCAGTCACTTTTCTCTCTGAAGAAAAAAAACGGTTGATGATAAAGATGATGATGATGATAATATATTCATCCTCAAAGTTTCTGGAAAAGATTTAGTCCTTGAGTCAGACCCCCGGATTTTGGTAATTTGGTATCATTCTGGGGAATAAGTCTAGGGATTTTTTACAAGGTAGGCCTATGTAGAATTAGAAAATATGTGATAACATTGCATTTGGGCTATTTGTGTTTTATCAGCTGGTTTATGTCCATTGTTTATGGAGGAATATCTTACAGGTGAATAGGCTAAAATATTTACTTTTAACTTTTTTGAAATATTATCTACCTAGAACTATAGACATAACATAGGAGGCCATCATGAAATATGCAATAATTTGCATACATTGTATTACAATTACGATTGTAAGTACCTTAACACCGGATAAAGACAGGTTCAAAATTCTTCTTTTTGTTTGTCCTTTTGGAGAGATAAATGTTATGTGAGTGTGTATGTGTGTGAATCTGTACAGTATAGTGAGTGTTTTGAATTTGGGTACCTTGAATAGATCAAAATACTGCCAATAGCCAAAATGTAGGCTATTTGCCATATTCACAACCAGAAATCTACGCTTCAGTTGAACACTCAAGGTCCCAGATATGCTGGAGGATTTCATAGAAGAGGTTGTTTGTATATAATTTGTGACAGTATATTATGGAAAGTAAACAAAAAAGAATGAGCATGAAGACGTTAAAAAATACAGCTTTTCAGGAATGACATTTCACTCAAATATGTTACCAAAATGAAAAACAAAAAGAAGCATTTTGAACCTGACTTTATCAAATGTTGGGATTTTTGTTCTTGAAATATATGCAATCTATTGCATATTTCATTAGATAATGTCTCATTTCTGTATACGTAATATTTCAGATAACTTCCCAAAACATTGAGATAGTGTAAATAATTAGCTGCGGAGGTTTTATATTACCTGTAGCCTACCTGTATATCGCCTCATAAGTGTATAATATTCCCCTCAGATGGTACTGACCAACCCCTCTGGCTCAAGGACTAATTTCCAGAGATCTAGATTTCAATTCCAGACAAAGGGAGGCGAATTTATTTAAATCCATATTTCATACACAGCAGCAATTCAATGTGCTTAACATAAATGAATTAAGTAAACAATAGCAAATAAAAGCATAAGGACAACAGTTTAGTCAGAGTCAATTCAGAACATTTTATGGAACAGAATTCATGAGGGCTAGTTGGGCAGACTTACCAGATGTTTAACCACCTGATGTTGAAAACAATGTTGTCCAGTGGGTGCAAGAGAGAGGAAGTAAGCATGTTTGTGGTTGTGTGAACACAGCATTATTCTAATAACAACCCCACAATCCCCTCCCCCCGGTCCCACTCTCAATTTAAAGTTCTTATTGGATTTAACTGCAGTCTAAATGAGAACGCATTCTGACTGTGACTGAGATCATTAATGGCATGGAGCTGTGTGATTGGGGGATGTGCCGAGCGGGTTGCTGAGCTTATTCTAGCGCAGCAGTCAAGGCTCTGCTTGTGCTCGTTTACTGCATCATCCCTGGCAGCACTGCGGACAGCCTCCTGGCACATAGCCAGTTTCTTTGCTTATCAGTTTAAACAATTTAGCAGCTATTTCAGGAACAAGGAACCGCTGCCCACCATCTTATTCACGCCACACCGGAGCTGCCATGGCAACGGCCCACTTTGTCTTAAACAATAACAAGGAGGTTGCACTAGTAGCAGTGGCACCGACAAGACAGACTCGCTACACACTCCAGTCAGTCTCTTGGACTTGTTAAGCATGTAACTACAGATGTCTGATCATCTACAATATCAAGTCAGAAGGCACTTGACTTATGGACACACATCAGGTCCCATTGACATCTGTCATAGTAGGATTCACAACATCATTGTGGCAAGACAAGACAAACTTAGTGCATCATTCAGCTAACATGTTTTATGATGTGTTTGGACACATAACTGTGGGTGAAAATAGCAATAACTCTCCAATAAAGGAATCAGTGATCCTCTTTGCCATTGTTGAGCTGGTGGCAACAACATGTCTTTGATTCTATAATATTGGTTTAATCATGCGCCAGAGCTCAACCAAATGTATGTAATGTACAGTAACATATCTTCGTTAGATTCTATAATATTGGTTTAGTCAAGTCGTCATACTGTTTTGTCCATATCACAGTATGGAATAGTAGTGTAACTGCTGAAATCTCCTCACAAAAAAAGGCGGCTTGAACTTTCGTAGACATCAGTGTTCTACAGAGTACAAATTATGTCCATAGGCTATGTTACTGAAAGTATGACGTGCATTAAGGCCTTCAGTTTGTGAGTCAGCAGGTTACAGAATTTTTTTTCCATATTTCGCAAACCCCTGTCTTCCGTCCCAGACACCGCTGTGAGAACCATAATCTCCTTTCAACTGAAATGTTAGCATTGCCTTAATCTGTTAAAGAGACACTTCACAGATTAGCATTAAGCTTTGTATCTTTAGAAAACCAGTCATGTTTTTGAATGGTCGTGCATCATTCCCTCAGTTTGCCTTGAGATGGGAGAAATACGGATTTCAATGAAACCCATGAATAGGACTTCCTGCTTTCAATGAAGTAAAATGATGATTTTTACATCATTGAAAGCAGGAAGTCCAGCATTGAAATCCGTATATCTCCCATCTCAAGGCAAACTGAGGGAACGATGCACGACCATTCAAAAACATGACTGGTTTTCTAAAGATACAAATAGTCAGGTTCACTATGTCCAGACTTTAACCTTTGTGGGAATTTTTTGGGGATTTGATCAACTATACATTTTTGGAAAGGTTATTGTATAAGGAGTCAGAAAATCAATGTTTGCATTTGCTCAGATGTCTTTATGGTGGCCATATTGATGTTTAAAAGTTATATTGGCGAGACACTACAGTTGAATAGGGTAAAAATGTTAACTAGCCAATATGAAATATGATATAACCCATTATGAAACTTCCCCAGTTGATTACTTACATTAATATAAGAAAATAATGTATTACAAGTTTTCAAGAATTTTATGTTTCAATATGCAAATTAGGCATTATCTAATTATATGCACTAATTTGCATAACACTTTAATTTGTAATATCTCGGCTTCTGAATAAGCTAGACTGTTGATTCTAACTGCTAAACCCACATTTTCAAGGCCATGGAATCAAATGGTGCAAGTTACAAAGCTCCAAGACTTTACCACATACAGTAGATGCATAAGTGGGTCAAAAATGACCCGGTGCGGTTATTTTCTTGCAATCTCATTGTAATGAAAAGTTGTCCGCATTAAATATTCCTTCAAAACAATTTTTTTTAATCTTCCCATTGGAATACATCCATAATATGGGTTAAACAAACTATAGCAGTTGATCAGATAACTCAGAGTTCCTTTAATGGAAGAGTTAAAAATTATGGTAACACTTTACTTGACGGGTTCATTCATAACACATTCATAACAGCTGTCATGAACTGCATATGAAGCATTCATGACTGATTAATGAAACATGACTCAACATTCATACCAACACTTTCATGAATGTGGAAGACAAAACGACAAAAACTTGTCAAAATAAAAGTCCAACAATCTAATCCATATACATGGTAGGCTATTATGAATCCTCTCCAGCGTTTGTAAACATCTCATGAATATTTTATGAAGTCTACTTCAAATGTCACTTTACTATACGAGTTGTGAAGTATTCATCATACTGGGAAGTGAACTAGTATACTGACCATCTGTGGACCTCTGAATGGTTGGACATTCCTGTTTTATATATCTATTTAGTCATTGGTGTAGACAATTATGCATTCTTCAGAGGTTACTATCATAAAAAAAAAAAAAAACAGACTAACAAAAAAATGGATTCTCCTGGACACTGGACTTCCCCTTTGTCCAAGATGTGACATGATCAGGTTGGCTAAAACAAAAAAGACAGCAATGCTGCTTTGCGATTGTTGGACTTTTATTTTGACAAGTTTTTGACGTTTTGTCTTCCACATTCATGAAAGTGTTGGTATGAATGTTGAGTCATGCTTCATAAAGCAGTCATGAATGTTTCATGTGCAGTTCATGACAGCTGTTATGTATGTGTTATGAACGAACCCGTCAAGTAAAGTGTTACCAAAATTATTTAACGTTAAACTTGAAAAAACGCACGCACACACACACACACACACACACACACACACACACACACACACACACACCTGACTGCAGCACTTCATATCATACTTCTCCATCCACTCCACAACACTCACAATACTTCTCAACTTTTTCTCACACACACACACACACACACACACACACACACACACACACACACACACACACACACACACACACACACACACACACACACACACACACACACACACACACACACACACACACACACACACACACACACACACACACACACACACCTGACTGCCCTCCTACCCCGCCTTAACCTAACTCCCCCACTTCACTGCATAGAAAGCCACACTCCTTACAGACAACATATAGCACACCACAAGATTGCCAATATCATGGCAATCCCTCAAATGCAATGCCATCTCTTCTGCAAACATTGGGCAGAAAGTAACAAGCTGCCTCCAACACTTGGTGCTCTGAAACAGTACATCTTCAGAGTTCATGTCCAAAGAAGGGTATGGGCACAGGCAGCCATTGCATTGCTGTGCAGGATCCACAGCTGGATCCTCTGTAAAACGGATACTTCAAACTCTCGGATGGCATGCTCAAACCAGTGACTGCAGAGGTCCTCCCAGCCCCCTCCCAGGGGTAGTAGAGAGGGGCAGGATAAGTGCGAAAAGCATTAGGGGGGAGTAAGAGAAAGAGCTGCAGGAGGTGAATGATGTGTGTGTATGTGTATGTGTGTGTGTGTGTGTGTGTGTGTGTGTGTGTGTGTGTGTGTGTGTTCGAGCACCAAGGGACACCCAGGAGCAACAGGGGCAAGGAAAAACTCCCTTGTCCAGGAAGAAACCTTGGGCAGATCCACGGCTCAAGGGGCCAACCCAACTGCCTGGGGTCGTGCTAGCAGAGGGAGCCTGTAAGTGTGTGTGTGTGTGTGTGTGTGTGTGTGTGTGTGTGTGTGTGTGTGTGTGTGTGTGTGTGTGTGTGTGTGTGAGTGGCGGGGAATCCTAAGGTGGGGTAGGAGGGCAGTCAGGTGTTTGTGTAAAAGTTGAGAAGTATTGTGAGTGTTGTGGAGTGCATGGAGAAGTGTGTGAAGTCCTGTAGTCAGGTGTAGGTGTGTATGTGAGTGTTAAAATGTTTGTGAGTGCTGGAGAGTGAATGTGTACAATTTCAGTATAGTGTAGAGTTCATGATTTGGATGGCCTGAGGATAGAAGCTTCTCCTGAGTCTCTCAGTTCTGGCCTTTTGATACGTAGGTGTCTTCATGATTATGATGATGTATAGACACTGTCCACTTAAAAAGGTTGCTTAATCATACTGTGGTCTAAGGTTGCTTTCATACTAGGTCTGTTTAGCTGGACCGGACCCGAGTGCGGTTACTTCTGCCGTAGTTGGTCTCTGTTCACATTACATGTTTGTCTGCGGACCCGGGTCCGTTTGCGTCATAATTAACACGAACTTCCAGAATTCTGTTTACAAAATATCACTTGGCAACACAGCAAAAGACAGTGCAATGAAGAGGACAACGGTAAAGATTCTTTAGAATCTTCAGAACGTTTGCTTAGCAACCTGCTCCAGGGTTCTAGCGAACCGGACCCGAGACCACCTTTTCAGGCGGACCCGAGTCCGGTCCCGGGTCCGCACCCGAGTTCGGTACGGTTGCGTTCACACTATCAAAAACAGCCGGACCATCGGACCAAACGAACCCGGGTCCGGTCCAGCGGACCTAGTGTGAATGGGCCCTAAATGTGCATGTCGATAGTTCTAGAACATTCAAGTTTTACGTCAAATAATTTTGAACTCTTCAATAAAAGGAACTCTGAGTTATCTGACCCACTGCTAGTTTGTTTAACCCATATTATGGATGTATTTCAATGGGAAGATAAATTAAACATTGTTTAGGAGGATCATGGAATATTAAATGCAAACAACTTTTCATTACAATGAAATTGCAAGAAAATAACCAAACCGGGTCATTTTTGACCCACTTATGCATCTATGGGTCAATGTGGTAAAGTCTTGGAGCTTTGTAACTGGCACCATTTGATGGTTTAGCAGTTAGAATTAAAAGTTTAGCTTATTCAGAAGCTGAGATATTACAAATGAAAGTTGTATGCAAATTAGTGCATATAATTAGATAATGCCTAATTTGCATATTGAAACATACAATTCTTGAAAACTTGTAATACATTATTTTCTTATATTAATGTAAGTAATCAACTGGGAAAGTTTCATAATGATATTGGCTAGTTAAACATTTTACCCTATTCAACTGTAGTGTCTCGCCAATATAACTTTTAAACATCAATATGGCTGCCATAAAGACATCTGAGCAAATGCAAACATTGATTTTCTGACTCCTTATACAATAACCTTTCCAAAAATGTATAGTTTAGCAAATCCCCCAAAAATTCCCACAAAAAGACATAGTGAACCTGACTAAAAGCTTAATGCTAATCGGTGAAGTGTCCCTTTAAGTTCTTCTCCCTGAGATGGCTGTTGCATTTATCTGGCATTACTGTATAAGGTTACCTGGCTTATGTTAAAATGGTGCCTGTACCTTATGGTTATGTAAATAATTTAACTATTATTAACATTAACATTAAAGGAACACTTCACTGTTATTCCCTTAACTAAGACGAGTTGATAAATACCTCTCACGTTAATGCGTGCACTCGCTGGTTTTGGTGCGCGGCGCAACTTTGACTAAATAAAACGTGGCGCATTTCTAAGCAGGTAAGAGGGATAACTATGTGTGGCGCAGTAATATCCTCACTCTTGCACTTTCAGTTTCAGTTTCACTTTGGAGTGAGGATATTACTGCGCCGAGTCTAAGTGCTCCCAATTGTTATTCCGCCACACAATATAGTTATCCCTCTTTCTTACCTGCTTTGCACCACGTTTTATTTTGTCTCACCATACTTGGTCGTGTGACTACTCGTGTAACTGTATATTAATAGGGAAAACATGGAGGTGTTTGGTCGCTTCTAACTTCATCTCTGTTAGGATCCTGAATGAACTGGGCTAGCTAAGTGCTATCAAAGTTGCGCCACGCGCCAGAGCATTGAAACGTGAAAGGTACATGTATGTATCAACTCGTCTTAGTTAAGAGAATAACGTAATTTGATAGGAAAGTGTTCCTTTAAGAAAAAGCCGTTTACCAAAGAAGCCAGGCCAGACTCTTTGCCGAAGAGGACCATAGCAGAATGTAGTCAAGAGTATGGTTCACAAAGCTACTACTCCATGGGATTATGATGTAGAATGGACGCTGGCAGCTTCTGAATGTAGCCTAACAGCCTTTTCAAGCTATAGGAAGAAGGAGCTATGTCAGCGTATTGTCCCTATTCAAGGTCAATAACAAATTGAGTACAGGTGAACTGCTTGTCATGTTCAAGAAACCAGTTTGAGATGATTTGAGATATGACATGTTGTGTTATCCTGCTAGAAATAGCCATCAGAAGATGGGTACACTCTGGTCATAAAGGAATGGACATGGTCAGCAACAATACTCACTAACAATACTAGGCTGTTGCATTACAATTATGCCACTGTCAACTGGTAAGGGGCCCAAAATGTGCCAAAAAAATATCCTCCACACCATTTCATCACCAGCAGCAGTCTGAACCTAGCCTGACCAGCCAGACCCACATCAAGATGTAGGGTCTGGGAACTGAGCCGTACTGAGCCGTACAATGCTCAGATCCGATATAAATTACACACACCTGGATTCATTAGGTAGAGTTGTACACAACCAATTCGTCATGGATGAAAGTGGATTTATTTTTGATATTTTCCAACTTATTATGCATAGCTGCGGCGCAAATACCTCGTCACCCTTAACGTTACAGTTTTCCATGTTTCACCATAAAATGATGGCTTGAGTTTGTTGTTGGTTTTTGTTTTGCTGGTAGCCCTGGCGCACGCGCTGAATCAATCAATCAATCACTTCCGTCACTCAGAATTACGTTGCAATTGTTTGTCGCAGTGCAAATGACAAAAAGGGCACATTGAAATCCTATTCAAGTGGTTCGACTGTTCAGATTGAGTCATATCCGATAGTAAGTGATATTGAAACCACCTCCGTATGTGGTGCGAATCAGCATTGGAAAAATCGCATTTCATGTGGTTTTGTGCCGTTCAGACTACCCAAAATTCAAGCTAGATACAATCTAGATAAGCAAAAAATCGGGTTTCGACTGCCAGTGTAAACAAAGCCGAAGAAGAGTCGTTTAACGTTATCCTATTGCGTGGAGAGGGAAGGTTACGCATCCTGCTATTTGAAAACAAGACGATAACTCGTTTAGCATTATCCTATTGCGGAGATGGAATTTCAACTGTTTATCCCACCCCTCCGATTTAGCCCTGCCTACGGTGAGTTCCCAGACCCTACATCTTGATGTGGGTCTGGCTGGTCAGGCTAGTTGTTCAGTGTGCACGCCCAGATATTTGAAGCTGGGGACGGTTTCCCCCTCCGTACCCCTTATGCAAAGGTTTGGAGGGTGGTTCCACAATCATTTGGGCTGTGTGAACCCTACCTGACATTCCAGCGAATTTGGATTTCGCCTGGCAGCTCAGGCTGGAAACCTGCACATCTATCTCCCCTGCTTCCTGTCCACAACCTTTGGGTCCAATCACAAACTAGCTTATCCAAAAGACGCACCGGATCATTGGTCTGATTGGTTAAAGGACTATCCAAGCGTACAGTCATTTGAACGATGCCCACTGATCACGCCTCTTGTGCAGTAGAAACAAAGTGCAGCCTCCCCATACTAATGTTCAATCTTAAAAGATTGAGCTTAGTATGGTGAGAGCCAGAGTAACAATCATCTTCTTTGTCTTACCTCCTTCCTCACGCTTCTATGCTGACTTGTTCTGGGAAATGAGTCCCACCATTGCAGTCATCTGCAGACTTGACAATAAGTATGTCAGCAGAGTATACAGCAGTGGACTCAGGACACATCCCTGCCGAGAGCTAGTATTGATGAGCATGGGGAAGGAAAAGATGTGGACCTGTCTCCTAATAGTTAAAGGGATTATCCGGAGTAAAATGCCCTTTAGATCAATTTACGGATGATTGGGAGTACATACCTTGAGTTGACATCAAATCATGTCATTTGGATGTGTTTTGAGAATGTTCAATTTTACCGTTTTCAGCCAAAACTCGTTAGCCTGGAAGTGAACCGGGCATGTCCTTTCGCCGCTACAAAACGGTATTTTTATACGTCTTCTACTGTTCCAAACAACATTACACTTACGTGGTAGTGAGTAGAGGGTCCCTAAAACCAAACCGAAGTATCCCGAGGTCTTTATGTGGTTGAATAGAGAGTCCAGAATGAATTTAATCAAGCCAGTACCTTTCCAGAATTGTTGCTGAAATGTTGCTGAAATGTTCCCCAGCTGCAGCAGCGACATTTCTGGGTTGTGGGTCACCCACAACAAAGATCCTTTAAACACTGTTTAAAGCTGTTGACAACAGCACCAGTCCTACCCAAAGTCTAAATAGATTAGAATTTACTGTGATGCAAGGGACTAGAACACTGGGTTGGATTTACAGGCATAGTTACCAACTGGCTCAAATCATGTCTACAAGAGAGGAGCTTCTTTGTTGCCATCAGAACTGTACCTCAACACCAACGTCCTTGACCTGTGGTGTTCCCCAGGGGTCGATCTTAGGGCCACTATTATTCAACCTCTATATGCTCCCACTTGGACAAATCATCCAAAATAATTTGATTTCATATCATAGCTATGCAGATGACACACAAATCTACTTAGCTCTGTCTCCTAACGACTATGGTCCCCTTGATTCTCTGTGTCAGTGTATAGAACAAATCAACACTTGGATGTCTCAACATTTTCTTTAGCTGAACAAAGAAAAAACTGAAGTCATTGTATTTGGTAAAAAGGAGGAAAGACTTAAGGTTGCCACTCCCCTTGATACAAAAGGATTGAAAGGATACTGTTAAAAATCTTGGTGTACTGTATTAATCGACAGTGATCTAAATTTCAACAGCCACATGAAAATGCTAACTAAATCAGCTTTTTACCACCTCAAAAATATTGCCAAATTGAGAGGGCTAATGTCAAAACATGATTTAGAAAAACTCATTCATTATCTCTAGCAGGGTTGATTACTGCAATGGACTGTTCACAGGCCTTCCTAAAAAGACTATTAATCAGCTTCAGGTGATTCAAAATGCAGCAGCTAGGGTTCTCACAAAAACAAAAAGAACTGAGCACATTACTCCAATTCTTAAATCTCTGCACTGGCTTCCAGTAAGTCACAGAATTGACTTTAAAGCACTACTGCTTGCTTATAAATCAGTAAATGGAACAGGACCCAAATACCTATCAGATGTTTCAGCAGTACACACCTTCTCGTTCTCTCAGGTCTCAGGAGAAAGACCTGTTAGTAAAACCCGCTGTTAGAACTAAACGTGGTGAAGCAGCTTTTAGCTGCTATGCAGCTCAGCTTTGGAACCAACTTCCAGATGACCTTAAAAAGGCCCCAACTGCAGCCAGTTTTAAATCTAGACTTAAGACCAAATTGTTCTCAGATGCTTTCTGCTAAATGTCCTTTAATTATTCCACCTTGAGTCTTTTATGCTTTCTGTATAAATCTTTATTTTTAAATGATGTTATGCTTTCCTTATAAGTTTTATTATGTTTTGGAAATTGAAACCTAATGTGTGTGATCCCTCAACATGCCAGAGAATTGCACTCATGGTGAGTAGTACTGGTTTGTTCCTTTTAAGTACTACGTTTTGCCCTTGGTTGGGCAAAGGGAGATTCAGGTGAGTAGGGCCCCTGTCTTTCTTAACCGAATTGACAGTATTTGTTTGGGGATAGTTTTTGTTGGGTGGTAGTCAGAGTCAGTGACGGCTGAGCTATCGGCCCTGGACATTAAGGTCTCCCCAGTAAGAAAGGAAATATTGTGTGCGCACACAGATGGGCCTACCTCAACGAATCTCCAAAGAGTGGCAACAGCTCTGGGTGTTTGAGAAGGATCACTACCACTGGTTTGCTAAATTAGACTCTGGCAAAGTCTATCTGTTAAAAACAGACCTGTATCTGTCTTCTAATTATTCCACCTTAAAGGTATACTATGCAGGATTGGCGATTTCATCGCCGGTTTCGCTCGTTTTATGCTTGCATATTTCTCTGCAGAGCTTCCCCTACAGCTTTAGCGTGTATATTTGACAAAACTCCTCAATCGGACAGTCTGCCGTGCCTTTTCATGAGACTTTACATGACACTTCCTGGAGTAGAGCATGGGTGCGTGCCCGGTGTCTCCTGAAGTTGCAAGCGTGGTTCTAACGCTACAGACCACTAAAGTGGCCAAAAAAACACTGTTCGACCGGTAATGACTCATTTAATCATATATAACAGTATGGAACGAATTGATTAACTGAAAAAACGTTGCATAGTATACCTTTAAGTCTTTCATGTTAATTACCCTTTATTGCTTTTTTTTTTTTTTAATTATTACTATTATTATTATTATTATTATTATTATTATTATTATTATTACTCTTTGCCCATCTATGCTTTTATTTGCTATTACTGTTTGCTTTTTGTTTATGTAAAGCACATTGAATGAAATGCACATACTGTAAACAAGCTAGACTTGACTTGACTTGAACGGGGTGCCACTTAAAATCTTGCCTAAGGTGCCAAATTGGTTAGGGCTGGGCCTGCAATCACTGGTGGATGTGCAGCTCATGTTCGGAATGAAAGCCTAAAACGATGATAAAACGCTCATTTCCAGTAATTAGTCCATTTGTAATATATTTGAAAATGCTCTACAATTGAACTTGTTAATAGTCTACTAAAATGGAATTTGCATTCAAAGTGTGAGTAGAAAGCCAGCCAAATGGAGTTTTCACAGAATAACTACAGAACTGTTCACCCAGGACAAATTGTAGCGGTATGTGGCATCAGCCTAGCACATTACGACTAATTTGTGGTTGAGCACAGGTGAGATCTAATTACTCGTAGTTATGGTATATTTCTGTATGTAGTGACCCTTGTCTTTATTTCGCAGTCCTATTTTTTAGTTTTCTATGTGAGGTACTGTTATGTTAGACTGAGTAAACCCAGCACGATTGGCCGGCGATTGGATTTCGCCTTGCAGCTCAGGCTGGAAACCTGCCCATTTACCCCTCCTGCTTCTTGTCCACGTTTGCTGGAACCAATCACAAACTAGGTTATCCACCAGACGCCCCCGGATCGTTGGTCTGACTGGTTGAAGGACTATCCAAATGCATAGAGAGTCATTTGAACTATGCCCATTGATCATGCCTCTTGTGCAGTATACAGCACAGACACGTTCAATCTTAAAAGATTGAGCTTAGCCTGGTCTGGTGATAGCCAGACTACTGTTATGTGTCTTTTTAGAGTCCCAGTTTTGTAGATCTGGAGGCATGGGGCTTACTGTAGCCTATTTAACTTCATATAGTGCGTCAATTATTTTTTTATTATTATTAGTTATGGTGTTGTTTGACACTTAAAAACAACCTGAAAAGTTTTTCGAGAGAATTTAATATGGTTCTCAACCAATTGCCTAAAATAATGGAAACGGTTTCTTTAATTGAATTGTTGTTTGCCTGATACAATTAAATTATGGGTAACAGAGAGAAGGTAGGCTTCCATAAATCTAATTATGAAAGATTCAATCCAATAATAGCTTATCTTCCAAACTTTTCCTATTTGCAGGCCTTCTTTAATTAATGTTTAATTCGTCTGTTGGAAAACAATGTGAGGAGTCCATTGTGGAGGGGAAACACTGGGAGATAGTACAGTAGTGAATGAGTGCTGAGAGTTTATCAGTCTGTGCAGACTGTAAAAATAAATCAGTCATTTAAATAGCAGCTGAAACCAGGCCGTGTTTTTATCACACCATTTCATTTCCCATGGCTAATACACAAATGCAATTATTTCACACTTCCTTAACTATTGCCAGCCAGGGATTTACACAGAAACAGGTAAATTAATTATCTTTAGACCATTTGTCAGTATATACAATTCAATGATATTCTAGCTTGGCAAGAAGTAACACCGTCACAATATCTTGTCTGGATTTTTGGAGAGCTGTCAAGAGAATATAAAGCCAGAGCTAATGTCATCATGTTTATGACTTGCAAAAGAAAAGTTTGACTTTTTTTGGGGGGAAAAAACAAATATCAACTCATGTTTTGTGTTATAACTCAACCATTACAAAGTAATTAATATTCAACCTTATTGTATGTGCCTGTTTCAGATCTAGAGGCAGCTGGTGGGTTCCCATGACATTTCTCAAATGTGTTTAGTACATCCACTTGATCCTACACACAGATACCCTTCTCAATGGCATTACCTTCCAATGTAAATGATGCTCTTTATTGCCTTTATTTACTGTACCCTATTTTGCTTCCCTTTTGTTCACAGCTGGTCTAATATATAGGTCAGTTGGCCTCCAGATTCCATGCTGACAAGATAAAGAACCTCTTCATGGCTAATGCTTCTTCCAAGGTCACAGGGTTGAGAGAAAATAGAGTTAGTGAATTTGTGCCTGTTGATGAGTGAAGGGAGAGTAAAAGGGAGAGTAGCTGTGGCCACATAAGGCATACACCAAAGCATACCATGCCAGATGCCTTGGAGGGATAACACTCAACATACATGGCTGCAGTTTGGTACAAACACTAATGCAGGGTCTGGACAAATGTAACACTGCATCATCCATGACATAACACTGCTAATCCATGCACATTGCATACTCAACAATAAATTGAGTTTTTGCTCGCATTTTTGATGAGATGAAGTCAACAATCTAGGATGACTTCAATCCACATGAAAAGTGATTTCACTCAAATGTTGTTCCCAAACGTAGATCTATAATAGCGAGCACTGTACCTTTACACTCTAGCCTCTCTATTGTTCCTCGTTGTTTTAGGCAGCATTCCAGATTTAGCCTGACCTTTGGTAGGTTTACTTTTCCTGGTGGGAACTACTATTTCCTTCCTGTTCTGGACACCTAACATGGAAATTTAGGGCAGGGGCCACTACAATACAGCAAGACTGGAAACAACAGTTCCTACTCCCATTCTTGTTAATGGAGAAATGTGTTTGTAGATGTGTTGGTTCCTTTTGGTAGGGCATGTTTATGCAATGTTCAAATTTCATTTCGGCTATACTGAAAATGAATCTTTTTGAAAGCTATGGGTCTACTATATTCTCTTATTTGTAACCCTTCACTTCACCAGTCACATGGGTCAATGTTTCAAAATTAAGATATTTTGTTTTAATGACAAATGGCAAAACAAACCTAATGATTAATGATGTTACCAACATTCTGTTGCGTTCTGTCCAAACATCATGCAGGGAGAGGAGAGGAGAGGAGTCGTAGAGATGCACTCAGCTGTATGGGCACCACTCTCTGCAAGGCATTCCGAGTCCTTCTCTGAGCTGTTAGCATACTGTAGCACACTGTGATGCACTGAGTCAGTGTGCTCTCTATGGTCCCAATGTACAACGTACATGAAATAAAAAAGTATAAGTACTATACAAGGTTTTTAGAATCACTGGGGGGAACTTGCATTTCCAGAGTTGTCTTAGGTGGCACATTTGTTGTCTGGCCTTTTTAAACTGAGCTTGGATGTGAGTAGTCCAGGTCAGGTCCTCAGAGATGTGTACTTCCAGATATTAAGACACTAGCTTTTATGATATTTCAGTTGTTGCTCTTAATATGCAGGCATGTAAAGAATACTGTTTGAAGTTGTCATCATGGGGCAATGAGTGTGATGCGAGGAGAAATGTTTTCGCTCGTTTTATGCTTGCATTTCTATGCAGAGCTTCCCCTACAGCTTTAGCATGTATATTTTACAAAACTCCTCAATCGGTCAGTCTGCCTTTTCATGAGCATGATCGAGACTTCACATGAGACTTCCTAGACCATGGGTGCATCCCGAGGGTTCCTTAAATTGCAAGCGTAGTTGTACCGCTACAGACCACTAGGGCGGCCGGAAAAAAATATTGTTCGACCGGTAATGACTCATTTAATCATATAACAGTATGAAACAAATTGACTAACTGAAAAATGTTGCATAGTGTACCTTTAAGTTAAATGAATTTGGTGTAAGGCCGTAACATATAATAGCAAAAAGTAAAAAAAGTGAAGGAGTCTGAATGCTCTCTGAATACACTATACATCTCCATCAGTATGTGTGTCCCCTGGGATTCAAACCCATGATCCTGGTGTTGTTCGCACCTCACATACAACAGAACAACCAACAAACCCTGAAAATGTTATCTATTGCATATAGGCTCATTGTTTCACATGTACATTTGCTAAAACAAGAGCAAGTTCAAGAAATCACTTTCCCACATACATTCTCACGACAAGGCATAAACTCTGTTATGTGTCTTGGAATGAAATGGACGATAATTTGCATTTAATGATGCATTGAACCATTAACTATAGGGATTGCATGTGTGTTCTTGGTCCATACTCTCTTATCACTATTTCATGTAAACTGTTGAGGAATTTGGCTATTACATGACGGTACTCTGGGAAGCATGAATAAACATGTAATATCTGCATTAATATCAGAGTTGCATTATGCTTGTCTTCTATAGAATATTGCACCTTGACCAGTTTCAGAAATACATGTGAATGGTTGTGTGGGAAGATATCTTGTAACTGTGCAGGTTTTGCACGATTTTCTTTTACGTGTCACTGCCATTTTTGTGCACTTGTGGTGACACAGTAAATCTGGTGGTCTTTCTAGACAGATTGACAAGCAAGGCCAGGCAGAGATAGAGAAGCCCTCCCACCCAAATAACCAGCTCCTGTGATTCACCATCAGCGCTGTGCACAGAACAGCAAGATAGGCATGAATCCAGGCCCAAGGGGAATTACAACAGTAATATACAACCCAGCCAATAAATCTAAGCCTTCCCAGAGTATCAGAATCAATCTATGCCATGCTTGCCTGTTTACTCAGTGTGTCAGGGGACTGCCTTATTATCAAGCCCACCACACACATTCACTGCCCTCCATGCTATCCTGAGAGCACTGAGCAGGCCAAGGGGCAAATAAATGTGCAGTGCAGTCACAACACCAATCATCTCACTTCTCCTGAACTCCAGAACCATTCAACATCGCCCCTCATTGGAGCCCCAGACAGCGCCAATACAGACATTTGAACTCTACTCTAAGAGCAGTGTTTCCCACTACAATGAACCAGATCCCTGATTCCTGACCCAGGCAGATGGAAGGGCTCCTATTAAAGGAGAATTCTGGTGTGATATTGACTTAAAGTGTGTTGAAATATGATACCGAGTGTGAGCGTTTGTCTCAGAGCTGATCTCGACCTGCCCCCTGCGCTCAGAAATCTGCCGTACGATAGCCGATGCTAGCAACAGGTTTTCAATGGGAGTGCCTCGGCATCGGGTTAGCCATGCAAATAAATCACTGTTTTACACCATTTAGAGGCTCAAAGTAGCTCCACACTTTGTTGGTAGACTTCTGAGGGCCCTGACATTTAAAAAGAGACATCAAGAACTTTGAAAAAGCACTGGTGGTTTACTTACATGACTGTTTATTCAGGCAGTCACTTCCGAAAGTTTTCTGTTTGCCGCCATCTTGAATTTAGTCACATACTCGAACCTGCGCACCAGCAGCAGCTCGGATCGGAAGTCGAGCTAACAATCCAGCTAAAAGCCCAGGCTACTAGCTTTCATGCCAGCAGCACTCTTGACGCATTGGGGAGTGAGGTTTACTAACATTCTACACTCACAGCTGACTAGCTGGCACTTGTTACACTAAGGTACAAGACATATGTAAATATTTTAATGTCCAAGCAAAGGGACTACTTATCCCATCAGCCATCATATTGTGAAATGATACATTTTTAAAATGTTCAGCCTAACGATAGTTTAAAGGGATATTCCACCATTCAGGGCTCATTTTCCACCTCCCCTCGAGTAAAACAATTTCAAAATAAAAATGCATGATAGACAATCAAAATACAGCATTCCAACAGCAGCCAATCTGAATGCAGGATCCCAACAGCCAATCAGAATGCTGGATTTGTGTAAGCCAATCAGAATGCAGCATTCCAACAGCAACTAATCTGAATGCAGGATACCAACAACCAATCAGAATTCTGGATTTTTGTCAGTCAATCAGTTCCAATAGCCAATCAGAAGGCTGGATTCTAACAGCCAATCAGAATGCAGTATTCCAACAACAGTCTCCCCTCCCCCAGTAGGTAGGCTGAGTGTCGTTTGTTTAGCATAACTTTACCGTTGCACATTGTACATTGTAGGAGGAACTGGAAAGAAAGCTTCTGACAGTTTCAGGTGTCTCTTCATGATTGAATTTCTATTTTCACTGTTTTGAAACAATCATGTGACTGAGGCCGGGTTCAGTTTCTCAGTGATTTCTGTCCCACTAACAAATGAAAAAAAAAAATATATAAAATAAAATTGTAATGTGTAATTGTAATCAAAATAAAATGATGTCATGAGATGAAATCATATAATAATAATAATAATGCATCGTCATAATCACCATGAGTCTCTACTAACCTACCAATTTCACCTCCCCCCCCCCCCCCTCTATTGCTCTGAAAATCTGTGAGCAGGATCAAACAGAGGCTCACACAGAGGCTACCCTGAGCCAGAGCTCAAATGAGATCTGTGGCTAGACTGCAATCCAACTGCCAGAGTTTAATCACAATATAACACAGCACTCCATGCCCACCGTTTATTAAAGCTATTAAATGATTTTACAAGGATAGCTGTGATGTCAGTGGGCAGAGGTTTGCTTGCTCAAGGTGTCCTGACCCAACAACCAAAACTCTCAGAGTCCTGACTCAAAACAAACATTCCTCAGTGTACAACACTAATCTACCAAAAGTGGAATAAGAATCATTTTCCAAATCAGTAAATAAGGTCATTATAATTGTATTTAAAACGTAGGCTACTATTGCTAGGGTTAGGTTTCATATTTACCAGCAATAACAAACTGATTATTGTATGTACTTGTATATTTCATATTGTACATGTGCATTTCTTTAAAGTACTGTAGATCACATTAGTGCATGTAGTACTTAATATGAGGCTTTGGTAAAGTTGTGCATATCTAAATGAAGCTAAATAAAAACTCCCGTCTAACTGCATAACAAGTGTACATGTTTGTTTGGAACCACTGCAACAACATCTATCATTGCAGTTCTGCTTAAGACCGGAATACTGAATACTGAAACTGAATAGCATACTGTAGCATATAGCGTTTGGAGGCAATTTTGCTATGTCAAAGTAAATTGCTCTTAATGCCATTAAATAGGCCCAAAAGACATGAAACATCTATGCAACTATGAGGAGGAAGTATTTTACCTTGTAAAATGTTCTTCTTCCAGTCGCCACCATCTTGCAAAGAACTGTCCATGGACGCATAAGAAGGAGAGTTCGGTAATCGACTTGAACAGACTTTCTTCACAAGATGGCAACCTGAAAAAGAGCAAGGTAAGTACACTGACTGCACAAACATTCTTTTCAATACCAGAAAAGTGTCAAATCACCGCACACTGGTCGACTTGTATATTAGCTGATTATTTTTTCCTATTTTAGTGATGCTAAAATAATATAATATAATAATAATATATAATATAAATCAGCAAATCCAAGTCGACCAGTGTGCGGTGATTTGACACTTTTCTGGATTCTATTGAGGACTGCACATCACCAGCACCTGGAAATCAGAAGGCTGTGCATACAGTAGGGACTTTATTTTCTTTAGTATGCTTTCAATGCACTTTCTTACAAACGTAAAAATATCAGTTAGTCTGCAAAGAAGACCCTCTACATAGTAGCATAGATGTGATTTTTTGAGCCAAGCTAATGGCTTAAAAGAGTGATTCACTTTGATGTAGTGAAATTTCCCCCACAACCTATGCTATATGCTTATTTAGTGTTACTTAAAACTGATTGGCATCGCATCGTCAACCAAAAGTTTACACTCGTTAACATCCCAAACTAGACCCTATAGGTTGTTGTTAGAGTGGAGGCTCCCTTTAACCAAGCAAATTCTGGCAGAGAATAGTGGTGAACACCATGTACTGTATGGGAGGAATGTGTTGGTCTATTTTGAAGATACTGAACCTAAAATGTTAATTTGAAATCTTACGCTATACAATAAGTGTTTGTCAATATCCTTTTATATAATTTCAGTTTCTTCTATGTTCTCTTTTAAGATTCAGAATAAGTGAGCAAATTATGTGTTCTTGGGTTTCTAAATATTTTTGTCTTTAGAACACCTCTTCTATGATTATGTTTTATGACACATTTCCCCTGCTTGGGAAACATATTCCATCTTATAGAAAGGATGATCTGTGTTACTGTCTCTGGGAAGAGAGGAACTGGAACACAATATTGAAAGGAAGGTTTCCTAGCAACCACAGCAACTAGTGTCTCAGGAAACCTGTGTAAAGTAGCTGTGCAATGTAACAGTCCCTTGAGCCCATAATGTATATATTGACAGGTAGTTGTGAAAAACATAAGAACCACCCAGGCATATGTGAACTAAGACTAATTTGAAAAGATAAGCAATAATGTCAAAGCCCATAATGTACATAAAGTTTGAGATGTTTCCTTCATAGCTCTCTTTATTCCAAAAAAAGTAGGCCTAGTGTAAATCTGGGCCTCTATTGTGTTTGTGATGTGAACACATCATATTTAACAACAGCGGCATCTATAGGGTAATTGCTGCTCTATAGATTCAATGGGCGTAGATCGTTGGCACTTTAAGCCCTATTCGCACGGGATTAGTATTACCTGTGGACCTTTGGTGATTTGTGATAATTGCGGAGAATGCCTGAGATCTTAGTCCCGTGCGAATGTGCCATGTCTGTAATTTGTAAAGTGAAAATTCCGCCGCAAATTACCTACTGTATTTCGCCAAACACAGACGTCCGGTGATAATACTAATCCCGTGCGAATCTGCATCTCAGTGATTGCCATTGCAATTGCATATCTTTTCTACTTTCTGCGTTGTTTTCGGACGTTAGCATACGACATATCCGGGTGTAATGTCAGTGAAAATAGAGTTATTTACAGACTTTGCTTATCCCGTGCGAATGCGCTGCAAGTAACACAGAGGTGGGGTGATAATTTGAAAATGACCAGAGGTCCACAGGTAATACTAATCCCGTGCGAATAGGGCTTTTGATGATAGATTTGAATAGCCTCGACTTCAGGGCGACCAGAAGTTTTGCATGCTTCTTTAAATTTCTTACAGTAATTCATTCTGTTGAATGTTGCTATAGAAACAGCACATTTCCCTGAAAGTTTGACTTTATAAAAAGGAGCAACTCGTCATTAGCTTTAGGTGGAGCTTTTGAACCATTTCCAGGTTTATCGATAATCTGTTTCACATGACTTTCAAACCTTTCACTTTTGTTCCGTTTTTGGTGCTAAAGAGATTAATCTTCAGGGCTCCCTTCCCCTATTTGACGACTTTGGAATTTTGCGTGTTTCAGATGGGTTTCAAAAATGCCCCTGTAGCCTACCCCAGCAAGAATGGCTTTCATTATTTTAATCTCGTTTCTGTTCCGTTTCATTTACTTTTGATTACATTGGCGTACTAACAAATAGTGGCATTATAAAACAGTGACGTTATGGTATACTCCATAGGTTCCACAGGAAAAAAAACAGTTCCTTGTGCCTAATGGATTATCATTCTAAGAAAGGTTAGATGTACTGTAGGCTGCTGTGCAGATGATTGAACCAGTGAAGGAGGCGGAGACAGAATTAGGTGAGCCTGAGGCAGAAGAAACTGCCATGTAGAGAATGTTGTGGTCATATACAGTAGCCTGTCATACATACTGGGAGAAAGAAGACATTTGATTGCCAGAATTCCCACTTCATAATAGATGCAATATATGTCACTAAGCATTACATTTACTGTAAATAGCCTACAGTGAGTAACTTAGCATGCGTGTTCAGTTGCATTTTAGTTTGACCAAAGACCTAAGCTATTCGTTTGCATTCTAGTCTGTTGCTCAGGAGGATAATGTTTGAGGTGCACCCAGTAACATGAGTGTGTCATCTCTTGATAAACTACTGTATTGTATTTCAGCACTGTATGAATGCTATGCACACAAGCTCATTTGTGTGGACTCAGTTGTAGTAAAATGCCTATCAACTTTGTACTCAAACACCCAAACTAACTCTTTCAACTAAAGCTTCACTTTGAAAACAAACTAGGAGATCTTTAGCTGCGCTGGGATACTCACACTGGGTCTGTTGAACAGATCTGACACATGGCCATTGACGTGTGGAGAGAGGTGTAGGAGGCTGTGGGCTGACCACACGCAGATGTCATCCACCAGGCACTTGATATTCACAGTGAAAGCAGTCGTCAATGAAAGAGCTGCAATCAAGTGACAATACTCTTCTTACTGTGATGCAGAGAAAATACGTAATTTAGAGTGTTTCTTATTCTCTTTGGCACATTTCCTGAAACACAATCTGTACAAACTGCAACCCAAAATGGGTTATCTGCAACCACCCATAATTCACTTTCATTAAATCATGTTAATGTAGTTTTCACCAAAGTTAAAAGCGTTGTATCATTATTGAGGGCTTAGCCCATCAATACTTAAACATGTCGTCGATTTGACACTGTAGTGTATTCCTTTTCAAATTAGTCCCACATTCCATTGTCCATATCTATGTTGAATGCTATTTATATCATGTTAATTTCAACTATGTTTTAAGAGGTTGTAGAGAACTACTGTATGATAAAGGGATGCAGAGGATCTTTTGAAATTGAGGATATTCACAACTGGTTTAGAAATACTGGAAAAAATTGCATTCCATGTAATCTCCTTATGTAATGTTATTGAGACCATTGCTCATAGACACTTCACCTGCATTCAGAAAAGACCTGCTCTTTGGAATATAATGTGATTAGCAAATAATTCAATTAAGGCATTTACTTGTTTCTTACAAGCTGTTCTGGTGTAGATCTGGTGGCCCCACCAGGTCATCACTGCATTGTTTGGTCTGCCTACCCCGCTGTACATATGTGAAGAGAAGAAACTCACTCTAGTCACACATTTCATTTGAATGATTGTTGTTGTTGTAGGGAACTCCAAGACAACTCACCCCAATGAAAACAATTAAAGTTCTCCCATGTTCAATTGCAACTGTACTGTACATCTACAAACTGTTTTTACCTACAGAGCACTTTGTGGGTAAATTATGTGGCCTAAAAAATGCCCCAATCCATGGGATCAATGCTAACTTGAGGCTGTGGGCTTGATGAAGCATCACATGCATCTCCTGCACAGAGTTGTGGGAGACATCAACTTATTTCTCTGGGGACGCATCCAGAGGGAGACAGGCAGGCACCCAGACAGATCTCAGCCATAAGCTTCCTCTGAGGACTGTCAAAGCCCATCACTCCTGCGCCTCACATCAGAGGCCCCCAGCACCAGTAATGAGTGTTTGTCTGCTGAGGAGATTGATTGATGATAACTTTAATAGACACATATTTTACCTTCTGACCAGAACCTTAATTGTGATCATATGATATCATATGACCTTATCAGCAGGCAAACATTTTATCATCAGTGTTCAAAGTGGTAATGACTATTTGCCTTATCTTTTTTGCCTACCTTCTTTAAGCTACCTCCCTAAAATGACAATGACATGATTGCCCTTTTCCAACCAACTGTTTCTATGCTACTCTGTGATGGCACACACTATATTGTACTCTTCCCAGTGCTGTCCCATCTCAGGCCATGGTGTTTCTAGAAAAGATCACAATATTCCAACTCACCTGCAACTCCCTGAAGAATAGGAGCATCCAGTTTGCGTCATGTTACTGTAATTAGTGCCTTTTCTCTGTATGGACACTAGCTCAATGTGTTTGACAGAAGTATGAAATAGACTAGAGACAGTTGGACTTACTGTAATGAAGACTACAATTAAAACTCAAATAAATAAACAGTTTAGCCCTTTGCAACGGTATTTGAATTCTGCTGGATATACCCATTTAGTTACTTATTAACACGGATCTGATGTTCTAAAAGCCTTAGTGTTTAATAGATTAATAAATAAATAAAAACAGGAAATGTTTTCACCACTTAATTGATGTGTTGGGGCACCCTCTTGTGGTCGTATCTGGTTATGACGCCCAAGCTATCTCACCTATATACTGTATTTTAATGCAGAGAAATGACGTCCATCCATAGGTAAAGCTGGGCCTAATTCAGGGCAGCTCAGGATCTACGCTGTACTGAGGACAACATTCCTCAATAGGATAAGAAGCTGAACAAAAGAAAATCCAACATTGATACTGCATAAAGCTGCTAATTAGAAAATGTACTTCCATGTGATAGACATCTGTGAGTGTCACAGAAGGAGCTGGAGAGTCTGTTGCCCCTTAATGGCTTACGCTATGAGCAGTGACAAATATATGAACTCATCTAATCTCATTTGCTCAACATCAAGTCAGTGAGTGTGTAGACTGAAATTATTTGTATTACTTTACAAAATAGAATATTTAGATGACACCATCATTGTCAGTTTCCAGAAGAGATGAGGTCTCACTGTTAAAGTAAGAAAAATCAGGATACAGGTCTCTACTACATGTCGCCCATGACATTGTCTTTTTACCATTAATGTAATGTGAAAGATCTGGGTCACAGAAATGGTGGTCTTCTACAGTAACGTTCCCATTCACACACACACACACACACACACACACACACACACACACACACACACACACACACACACACACACACACACACACACACACACACACACACACACACACACACACACACACACACACACACACACACAGTAATTAGCCTGACCTGTTGAAGGGTACAGATTCACAGAAAAGAGGTCAGTGGGCCTAAACTGTGTTGGGATAGCATGGCAACTTAAACAATATCTGATCGTCATTTAGTTCACCATGTTATAGTACATATGCGGTCAAATCCTCAGTCTCCTAGGCCTGAACACACCCTTGTCCCTTCTACAGAGATGAAGGTAAAAGAGAAACCAAGTATAAGAGATGCATCCATGTTGCAGGAGAAGTCACCTACAGTAGCCCCATCTATTAGGACACACTGGGGGGAAAAAAGAATAGCTGGATTTGATTGATTTTTATCAAGTACAGCGGTTGCACATGAATAAAATGTCTAGGTTTCCGATTCATGTTGTGATAACTCAGTTTGATCAAGTAATTTGAATGGAATTGATTAAGTGAAGTTTATACGAAGTTAAGTAATTTCAATGTCATTTTGTGATACAGGTGGCATGGAAAGTAGGCATTCAGATGTACTTAGTATTGTAACATCAGTGTTAAAGGACGACTAAGAATATGTTGTTCCATATTAAGAGGCATATATTGAAGTTGCAAATATAAGTCATGTGACCATTGATATTATGTGCATGCTCAATACCTAACACATTCATGGTGGGAACAAAGCATAGTTCATCTCAAAGCAGAACTTAACATAAGATGAAACTTGACTCCAAATCCCTTTATGGGGCAAATAACCATATTTAGTCACTTCCGCACACACTGAAAATTCCCTCCCCCTGCCTCCATTTGGAGTTGTAGAGTCATGTGGTTTTCTCTCAGCCAATTAGGGAAGATCAAGCTATCTTACAAATATTAACATCATAGCATCTGACCAATCAGCAGTGGACTACAGCACCTCAAACACAACCATCTGGCAGAAATCACATATTTTAGGTTTTTGAACCTGGCTCATCCCACAACTATCATAATAGCATCAAAACTAAACATTGTAAGTTGATGTAACTCACACATTATTTGGTTGAATAGTTGTGTTAAAGATTGAGATTGTTGTTATTTGCATAGCATTTTTAAAAATGAGCTTATTGTTTGGCTAAAAACTAAATGCACTATATTTGATCATACGCCCTATTCATATAAGTGGCACAAGTGTCCATTTTTACACATATGCCTGATGTATGTATCTTTTTTAAATATAATTAAATGGCACACAGGTGCTTATTGTTAGTGTGAGACCTAGTATTGTGTGCATTTATTTTAATGACTCAATACTGGTTAGTGATAAAAACACAATTATGAGCAAATATAAGTGGTAATTTAGTGATTATAGTTGTATTTCGGTTTTTATACACTGGTACATAGGAGTATAGCATTCATAGTACTAGGCACCTGGGTATGCCATTCATGCCATTTAATTATATTAAAAAGATACATGGTACACGAGTCCATGTACCAAGTTTGGTTTTGATACATGCAGGGGTTGCTGAGATATAAGCTCACTTTCTGTCTGGCGGCTTCGCAAAATTGGCAAAAATGGGCAAAATTGGCCGCTACGGGCGAACGGTAAAAGTTCCGAAGAAAAAACTGAAATGGGTTGGTGAGGCATCAGCTGAGGATGCTCTGTGTCAAGTATGGTGTTGATCGGAGATTTTTTTTTCAAATTCACCCTCTGTTTTTTTTTACCCCCAGACGGGCAAGGACATATATATGGTAACTTCATTGACCATGATTTGCTATGCCAAGATGAAAAATAAAGATTTTTTTTTTTTTTTTAATGTCCTGAAACATCCCCCATTAACTTTCTGAAGTTAAAATTTAGAATTTCCAAAGATTTCAATGAGTGCCCTATAAAGGGCTAAGCATAGTCCCCCTTAGGAAACTCATGTGAAACCTTTTGCAAACACGGTTAGCTACATGATTATCTCAGTGTTCTTGCAAAGGCTCCTGGGAACACGATGTTATGGTGACACCAAGGCATCCCATGTGTTAATTTGCCTCACTGGTTCAGTACTTACTCAGAACTAACATGATTTTGTAAGATGAATTCATTGTTGTGGCAAAATTTGTCAGTTCAACGTAATAACATTGTGTTTGAAAGAAAAGCATGAGGTTGTTTAATTTAATGTTTTGTGGTTATGTAAATGTGACAAACAATCTTTTATTTGACCTTACTTGATTCAATTAGAAAAAGTTGATTACTCAAACTGAATGACTATTTGAACAAAATAAGGATGTGTTTCATCGAGAACTAGACTGTTTCATGTAATTGTAACGTAATATGGTTTGATAAATTGGACAGCCCTGACTTTTCCTTTTTTACAGTGCAGCCACCAACTCAGCTTTATAGATTCTGTCCATTTCAAGATTTTGGATGGGCAAAACATATAACGAAACAGCTACTGTAATATGGAGTAGCAAAAATAATGGGATAAAGTTGATGCACATTTACATTATCATTTCACACTCATCAGAGAAGTTCAAAAGTTAAAGTCAAATATTGCTACTTTGTGAATATTTGCATTTAATATTTTAACTATTTGAGAATTAATCACGGTCAGCCTAAGTTAATGATACATTTCACATCACTTTTGAAAACATGACATCATTTGAGTTAGACTCGAACATTTCAACAAAAACTGATAGATTATTTTGAGAAAAGATCAAAAGTAGAACATTTAAAACACGGACTCAGGGCCAAAACTGACTTTGATATTCATTTTTTTCCGATTTTGGAATCTCAATATGAAATGAACGAATGGTACATGGGCGCTAGACTCTATCTAAATTGTAGACCCATTTTGACCATATTCCTGCTGTCTGAAACAATAAAAATGCTTTGTGTCCACTCTTTGGATTCTGAACATCGTATCATCATTATATGAAATCAAATATGACATTAATAGTAGGCTACAGCTAACTGTAAAACAAAGCAAAAAACTAAGTTTTTCAAAATCCTTGTTGATTTAGATAACAAGATATCAACTTGATGTAATGTTACTTTCCATATAGTAGCACTGATTCCTATAAATACTATTACACTAGATATCTTAGATATTTGCTGACAAAGATTGTTATTAGTTATGAATTGCTTAAAATCCTGTTTAATATCACCATTGGAATGGTAGCGAATATAAAATGTTAGAAAACAATAGTCCAGTATAGTCCTCAATATTTATTTGTCCCATTTTTATTTCTAATAAAGAAATATCCCTGCATAATTACATTGTGCAACAGTCACATTTTAAATTACATCTGCTTCATCAAAATAGCCATAAACAATTCTCATGAGTGTTCAACAACTAATTTCTTTGACAATAGGCCTATGCGTAAAACATTTGAGCATTTATTTGAAAACAAAATTACAAAATGAGGAATATTTCAACTTCCAAAATATTAGCAACAGGTTTAGCACACAACAAATAAAGGCATCTCAGTTTAAATTAAATGCTTGAGTTTGATTAATCAAATTGTCTGCCTCTCTTGCACATATAACAAAAACTGATCAAATCAAAGGTTAGATTTTCAGAAGTGTTATGCCAAATTGCCCCCAAATTCTGGGATGTCCCATATGTATTTAGTGCTGCACAGTAGGCCTATTTATTTAGCAAAACATAGGCAACTAGTCTTTGTGTCATTTCCAAATTCATTTTGATATGGTAGGCCTAATGTGAGGGACAGATGAACATACTGTAATTATTGTTCCCAGCCAGACAAGCACAATTTAAGAAAAGCTTTCACAGGCCACAAATGTCCGACTATATCATGGGAATACACCAGTTAACATTACTGGAAGTTTTTTTTTATTAGCGTCATTGCCAATTTTTGTAATGTTTAGAATACTCTTCGGGTAGATTAAATATAAGAAAGTCTAATCAGTCTCAAACTAAAGAAAAAAAACCCATCAAACCAACTTGCTGGAAATTAGCCTACTGCAAGCAGCGATGTGGGAGCCAAGCAGTCTAACAAGCTAGAGTTGCCATGGAAACTGTCATGGCACCTCCAACTTTGACCCATTGTGCTAGTGCTAGAGTGCTCAAGGTGCAGACGGAAACTGGTGAGAAGAATTATGTTACTTCCTTAGTAGGCTAAGTATACTACATTTCAAAACATTTTATTTTGTGGGGAAATGCCATAGACTCCTAGCCTGGGTTTCCCATACTGCCTTGCGCGGTGATTTCTTTCACGCTGCTAAGGCAGTCTGGAAACTAACGCCCCCATGTTCGCCTGATGTTGGAGGCCAATCACAGAACAGGGGAGAAAGCAAGACCATGAAGAGCTATGCAGAGACGCATTTGATTGACATCCGTGGCGCCCAATGAACGGATCTGGGCATTTTTTCAAATACGAGAAAATGAACGTCTGGTTGCCAGACCACGTCTCATTTGAGAAGTGGGAGGCGTTAGCCAGGCTAATAGACTCCATGGAAGAAAAAGAAGAATGATAACCAGCTTCACTGCTTGGCCTCCAATTATATGTTCATCTTACATGTGTAGGTTATCATAAAGATGTAAAGTAGTGCATTAGATAATTCTGAATGGGTCACCTTTGAACATTCTGATCACAAGGATCAGTGGCGGTTTTAGGTACGGGCGAACCGGGCGGTCGCCCGGGGCGGCATCTTGTATGGGGCGGCACGAGCGCTTAACCCTATGAGCCCGACTGACGCAAAGTGCGTCAAAAAACACTCACGGGGGCGCTCGTGGAGGATCTCCCCTGGGGAGTAATTCAGTCTAGAACCGCCACTGACAAGGATGATTTCATACAAAATGATCTTCCACACTGCGAACTTGCAATGTTCTTGGTTGAGTTCAGGGTACTGCGTTGATTCTCCACCAGATGGCAGCAAAAGTTATTAACTTGGAGTGTTCATGGAGCCAATGATTTCCTGGAAATCCCGAATGGCGGTGTGTTTAAAACTATAATGGGGCACCATAAGGCCGTGAACTGAAATCTGGGAGTCGGTGGCAATTAATCATCTGATAAAAGATTAGAACTGTTTGCTAAATGAGAAATCTGAAGTCAATCCAATGCTGAGGATGTTGTAATGCTGTATGGTGTCCTGTGCTTGGAGCCCCAATGTACTGACACAGATGGGGGCTCTCTGTTGGTGTCCTGCTCATGGTCATCCATGTGCTCAGGGAGAGTGAGGGTACAGCTTGTCCTGCGTCATTGTGTGCAGGATTTCCCATCTCTGTATTTGGCAGGATCCAGTCTTCCTTTCCACTTCCTCTTTGCCACGGCTGTTTTGAGTGCATAAACGGACAAAGTGTTTTGAATCCAATATAGGCTTGGAATTTACTGAATGCTATTTGTAGTAGGCTATACTGTTTTGATATTCATTGTCACTGATACCAATTTGTCACTAACACCAAAACGTTCCAACGTTCCAAGTTGCATAAATCCCATCTAACACAGACGGCAACACTATATGAATCAATCTATCAGAAATCATCTTCATGCATGCGTCTTCACTGCAAGGCTCAACTGTTCAGGACATGTCTCTGTGTTTAATATGAGATCACTGTTGTCTGTACAGTTGTAATACACTACATACAATACACACTGTTATTGTTACATTCACTGAGGTTTACATTCACCTCGACTGAAATGCATAATGCACCACTGTGACAGTCCAGGGAAAAAACATTATTGTACTAAAATAGGCTATACATGTATGCCTCACAAATTGATGGCCAGGTGGAAACAAGGGAGGTGGGCAGAGTATTCTTGTTGTCATTAGTGTGACTAGAGCTAAATTGAATAATTTCAATTTAGATAGTGATATTCAATTGACTTGATATAAAATTAAACCAACGATTAGAATGAGTAGCCTGTAATGAAATGTGATATCTGATATTATATGACATATAGAATGTTCATAAACCGTTTTCAATCACAATGACAACTGAGGACGCGGCCGTTCATTTGGTTGGTGTTAGGACCCTGAGGACATGTTCTGTTTTTTTCAGCTCCGGCGACTTGGCTGACAGCTTCCATTGCTGCTGCCTAGTGCCTGACCAAAGCCGGTTGTCAAAGAAAGGGTGTGGGGAACAGCGGACGTTTACTATTTCTGCAGCAGGCATGCAGCTCTAGTTGGCACTCAAGTCGTGGATACCAGCTTAACTACGCGTTTGTGCATCACTGCGTTATCACTGGCGTGTTCCCTTCCATTGCGCTTAGAAGAAAGAAAACATCGTGTACAATTGCAAAGAGATTCAAATGTTTTTCCTAGGCATTTTTTTGTTTTCATTCCGCTGACATCCCAGGTTTCTCCCTGCGTTGAGGATGACGTTCTTGCTATATGCTTTCATTTCCAGTTGTATATAGCTTTACTGGAGAACACTTTCGAGAGAATTTGTGAGTAAAGACTGCAATTACTTTATGTTCTGCTTCGTTTTGTTCTATCTTTTTCATCTAGTTAGTAGTAGGTTAACGAATGCGAGATGTATGCCATCATATAGGATTCTCACCTGAAGAAAACCTGCGTACACTGTAAATGATCCTATTTCAAAAGCGCATGGAAACTGTAGTGGCATTGGCAATCTGACTGGTGAGGCATTGTTCATTGACTGCCCCCCTAGACAAAACGACAAGAATACAGAGCCTTTGGATCACTATAGAGGACTATTTTTGACCTTCGCTGCTCACTCTTGTTAGTCTTAAATAAAATAGCCTACAATGTCTATAAACCGAAGTATCGAATGGGAACATTTTGAGGAGCGAGAAAAGGCTCATCGATCCTCACGGGGGAGCGGGTCGGCAACTCAAAGCGGTTCCAGAGGCAATGGGCTTGTACCCAGTCCAGCTCACAGTGCACATTGCAGCTTCTACCGCACTCGCACTTTACAGTCGCTCACTTCAGAGAAGAAAGCGAAAAAAGTTCGCTTTTACCGGAATGGAGACAAATACTTCAAGGGCTTGGTGTACGCGGTGTCAAACGACCGGTTTAGGTCCTTGGACGCTCTTCTCATGGAACTCACGCGCTCGCTTTCGGATAATGTGAACTTGCCTCAAGGTGTAAGGAGCCTTTTCACTGTGGATGGGAGCAGAAAGATAACAAGTCTTGAAGAGCTAGTAGAAGGTAAGTTGAGTGATAAACTAACGTGCCCGCCTGCCACATCAGCTTCAATTTAAACATTTAATTCATAATAGGCTACACTTTATAATTCATCTGGCTCACCAGAAAGCAAAACAGTTGTCTGGGCTCTAGAATCAGTGAGTTCTGGGTTGGTTTGACAAGGGCAAATATAAAACATTTGTCCACATTAAACGCTACACACATTCTTAACGTCAGAATCACACAAAACCAAACACTTCTAGTTATGTTTGGGAGGTGATGGCCACTTGCCATAAGTGCATTGTATTAATATAAAGCTGGAAATGCACCAAATCCCAAGAGCATTCACAAGCACTTAGTGATTTGCACCTCTTTAAGTGTACGGAGTTAGTAAGTAAATGCAAAACTCAACATGATCCTGATTGTGCATGTGACTGTCTATCCATTTGATCTATTTCACGCTGTCAGCATTCATTTTATCCAATTAATATGCGTAGGCTACGTTAAACCTGATATTTAAGTGTATACTCCCACAACAGCAAAGTATTCCTGAGATGTAAAAGTGGGCATTACTGACTATACCCTCCAGTTAGTTTTGATCAGAGGTCATGGGTAGTTCCTTTCCATGCCAATTCCTCAGGCTTCCTGTTGGTTCCCATCTCTGTCATGCCTGTTCTCTCCCTCCTCAAGTGCTCCGGTGGCTTCCTTAGTGGCCCAGAAGACTAAAGGATGGATTTAGGTCATCGTAGCTGTGAGATGGATATCTAATATTGAGATAGTAGCCAGCAGGGCCTCTGAGAAACTGCTTTCTCTCAGTTAGATACCATCCACACCATCCAGTGATTCTCACACACGTCTTTGCAGGTTCACATAAACTCTGGATATTTGCACACAAATCAACTGTAATGCATCCATTCATTTTGATAGATGTAACCTACTTAACCTACATATGAGGGAGCGAGTGCATTCAGGTCCGGTACACTGTAAACAGAAGAGATGCTTTTCAACCATCCTTCTTTCATGTTAAGCATCTATGTTTAGTTGTAGTGTGGATAGAACCGCTTATATCACTCACACAGAAGTGTGTCGTTCGTTCATTGAATGACATTCACAAAGCTCTCATGGATGGTGTGAGTTTAATGTAAATGGCAAGGAAATTGGTTGCTTGATTTGTATTTTGATCAATATGTGAGTGAATTAAGGATACAGTACATTGACGGCATTTGACAATATAGACCACATACATCTGTCATGGTTTGTGTGTATTCCTGTTGGGAAGTGTGAACAACATAATCCAGCACATGCCTTACTGAACCTCCCCCTACAAAGCAGTTAAGCAGCATTTGTATGGTAAGTGGGGGCTGCAGCATTTCTTGTTCAGGTCTACTCAGCTGTTACTATGCTGGGGGAGATGACCACAGAAGACCCAGCTCAGCACTTTGCAACCCATTGATTGAACACTTTTAGGACCTTGAGGCGAAGACAGAGAGGAACATTTAATCCAGAGAATTGATAGAAGAGTGCTATTAATCTTAACCACGGAGCTTTCAGGTTCATGACTTCATATACAGTATTGTCCCTCTGCTCAGTCCTTGCATGCATTAGCCGTCTTCTATGCATCACCAGCAGTCTGAAGGGAGGGAGGCTTTTGCATGTGTTTGGATGTAGCAGGGGTTTGTTGTGGAGAGTTCAGCTGGACAGCAGACGGGTAGGAGTGGTGGTGTGTAGTGTGCAGGGGGTTGTGCTTAAGCGCTCTCTAACCCCTGTGCTGATGTGACACCTGGGACCCTGGTCCCTAGACAATCAGGGGGCACAGCAGACCCTGGAGTGTGTCCTGATCACAGCTGTTAGCCTCATTCAGCGCTCCTTTATTCCCTGTTAACTCGTCCTGTTTCATTTGGGATGGACCCTGGTCCTGCTGAGAGTCACCCATTTCATCAGAGGGACTGACCTCAGCTGGTGCCACTCTTGTAAATGAGGCCTCTGTTAATTTCTTGGCCTGATAAAGACGGGCACCATGGGAATCTCCTCCTTCCTCCTCTCTCTTTCTCTGTTGATGTGCCACGGGCATATGAGGAGTATACCAGCCTTTATGATGGCACTGTTGAAATGAATAAGAGACCGTCAGAAGACCATTTTTGTTTTTGCACTCCAGTGTGTTCCTCCACATTGGTGTACATGGATAAAGCCATGATGCAGTGGTGTCAGGAGCATCAGCCTGACCTTGGCTTTTGGTTGAGTTATTTCTCATTTCTCATGTTGCCCACTGACGTATTTAGTCTAATTCTCTCACACTCATCCCCTCTCTCATTCTTCATGCCCAGTCCTAAACCACAAGCTTTGGGATTTCCATTGGAGCCATCATCCTCTGTTTGGAGCGAACAAATGTTTCTCCCTCATGTGCTAAGTCAGCAGTTGGGGTTCTGTATTTTTCTCAGAATAAGGTCTTTCTTGGAAGATTTGTATTGCTTTAGCAGGAATCTAGGAAAGCCCATTTTGCTGTAAAAGGCCAGTGGTTCAGTCCATGAGTGATGGGTAATGATGTGAACCTCAATAGTTGTCATCATGTGGTGCAGTATGTGCCCTTTGAAACACTGTGTGTTCCAAGAATGCTGAAGCCCTGGCACGTTATTATGTGCTGTGTGTCTAGCGCTGGAGAGATGTCTCCTATCCTATTCCCATAAAATAAACATTTACAAAGGGAAGATGCGTCTCGGGTTATGTATTAAAGCATGTTGCTGATAAATCTTCACTGCTTAGGTGAATCACCAGCTCATTTTTGTTGCATCACATCCTGTGTTAGTCCATGTTTAGAAATCAGACGACTTGAAAACAGGAAGAGATTGCGTCTGAGGGTGGGTGTGTGTGTGTGTGTGTGTGTGTGTGTGTGTGCAAATAGTTTACTCCTTGGTCACTGTGATACTGTTGTGTGAGTAGCCTCTCACATGTAAACACTCACACAAGGATCAGGCACCCACACTCTTATTTCAGTCTGGAACAGTACAATACAATGCCATTTTTAATGACACCTCACACCACACAAAGTTAACACATACTGTATGTCTGGAGTGGTTGATTGTCCAGACAACGTATACATATGGTTATGGATTTCACCATCAACCATCTCTGCTCTCTGCTCTCTTTTCTTTAGTCATAAATGAGTCAAGCAAAAGGCACACACTGAATAGTGACGCAGAAGAAAAACAAAAAGCCAAACCAGACCTCCTCGAAGATTTGAGGATTTTAATTTACTTGTCTCCTGTTAAACTATTTCCTCCTGGGAGAAAACTCATACTGTCAGAGTGGAATGTTGGCAAAATTGAAAATACTTTGCTTTGGAGCTGATCCAGTGCTAGAGAGAGAGAGAGAAACCTTCTGGCCATCCGGAGAACCTCAGTAGTTCTTTTGTTCCACACGGGAACCTTAACTATTTGAGAGCCAGGAAGCAGTGGGTTTCTACCAGTGTGGGTGATTAAATTACAGCTGGTCCTTTTGTGGCCGAGAGTATAGAGTCCTTCAACTGCACTTTCACATGCCACTGGTCTGAGCCCGTAAACCACAAGGCCGACACAGAATCAGAATACTACATGCTGAATGCAGCAGATACTGTAGCTTTGAAGGCAATGTGGAAGAGGGCCCTCAGCCTATTGGAGTTCAAGTAGATGCCTTATTGATCTGTTATGGTTTGCAATCCCATTTCTGTGCCATGTAATGGTTTTGCCATAAAGGCTAGTGAGTGTATGGCTGTTGTCCATATGCAACATGACAACCATTATTGTCATGAACTTAAACTACACATCTGACAAGTTCCCTGCATGTGTACTGTATCTTCAAGCATTGTCTTCAGCACAGGCAAAGTAGGGTTGAGATAGGTAGGTAGGTTACACCTTCAGGGAGATGAAGACTATTGTTGCAGTATTCATACTCCACCCTGATTTTTCACCTGCTTTAGTTATTTGACTGTCCATTATGGTGTGGACACTGCTCAACAAACATTTTCATTTACAGTTAAGGCCTCTCTCTCTCTGTCTCCTTCCTTTTAGGGGAGAGCTATGTGTGTGGATCCAATGAGCCTTACCGTAAGGTGGACTACACCAAGAATGTGAATCCTAACTGGTCACTGGGAGTAAAAACAGGCACATCGCGCTCTCTGTCCTCGCTCAGCTCTCTTAAGAATGAACTCCTCCGGGAGGGCAAGGACTTTATCAAGCCCAAACTGGTCACCGTCATCCGCAGCGGCGTCAAGCCCCGCAAGGCTGTGCGCATCCTCCTCAACAAGAAGACCGCTCACTCCTTCGAACAGGTGCTTAATGACATCACCGATGCCATCAAGCTGGACTCTGGGGCTGTCAAGAGGCTCTACACTTTGGAGGGCAGACAGGTAAGAACACTCAGCCTGTGTACATGGTCAGTTCTTTGCCGTTTGCCTTGTATAGTGGGGTCCTTAGCAGCTGTGTTTAAACTTCAATGTTCATTGTAAATGTTTGCACTTATGAGCGAGTTGCACTGACATTGTTAACACTCGCTTCATCAAACATAGCATTTATATAGTAACTGATGAGGATAGATATGTATACTGTACATATTTCAGTGTACATAGATTTCAATATAGCCAACCCCAAACCAGAAAAAGTTGTGATAGAATGTGATAATATACAAGTGCTGTGAACCCATATTTAGCAGCAAAAAGGACATAGACAACATATCAAATGTTGAAAATGAAAATGTTGACTCTTTCATGGAAAATATATGATCATTTTGAATTTCATGTCAGCAGCAAGTTTTTTTTAAAAAAAAAGGTGGGACACCTTTCACCCCTTAATATGTATGAAATACAGACACTCCGAACATAGTATATGACAGAGGTGGATTTTAGCTAGTTGGATGGCATGTAGGCTAAGTAAAATAGTGATGTTTCAAAGCTAAAAGCATGTCCTTACCAGACGCAATGCGAGCTTACGTTTATTAGGCTACATTGCTTGACAATGGGAGAGATAGAGCCAAAGATCCAATAAATACATTAAATATTAATAATAAAATAATAATGATAAAAATAACATTTACTTGAAACAGATACAATATGACATAGGGAGGTTTGTGATTACACATCTGAATTGATGCAAGCAGAAAATGTTTATATTATATTAACGATTAGTTAAGGCACCATAGCAAAAGGCCGACAGTCATTTGATCTGGTGTGAATTCCAAACAAGCATGTTTGAAGTATGACCTGGTAATTTCCCAACATACCTTTGTAAATAAACAGATGCTAAGGATTATGTCTCCTCTCCCTCAAAATGAGCATCTCACTACTACAGAGGACACAATGATGAGTGCTATAGCCATTACCAATTATGAATCCCCCAGCAGAGTTGTAGACTGAGTCCAGGGCTTTAAAGGTCCTAGAATGGATGCACTGTGTTCTCTGATGTTAAAATAGTATATATTCAACTTTGATTTAAAAAAATAAACCCAATTGCAATTTTACAAGACTAATTAAAACCATATATTTAGGCTGGGTATTGAAATGGTCTGTTTGACTAAATGGCGCCCTCTTTGGCAACCCCAATTGAACTTCAATGGCTTTGCGAGCTCTTTGTTTATGCACAACCTCTCATAATTCATGAAAACCAAGAAAAAAAATATTTCCATTCTAGGTCACCTTTAAATTAACAAGCAGTAGCATTTCTATATCACATCACATAGGCTAATAAAAGGAAATATCCTAGGGGGTGAATACTTTTTATGGGCACTGTGCATTTACATTTAAATCACTTGGAATTATGGACCACCTGGTGCCCTCTAGTTTCTCCAGCCTGGGTGAGCGTGGTGTTAAAACTGTGAAGTCTGGTGTGAGATGCAAAATGTGAAAACTGAATAAGTGAGTTTTAAGAAGACATTTGATGAAGTCCAGTGTCTGAGTCAGGAGCCTAAAGACAATGCCACAATGGTATGGTGCTGAACCATGGACAGAAATGGCTCTACAGTTGGAATCTGTACCTATATCAGCTACCTTATCACCCTAAGAGTAAGAAATAATGGTGTTTTAGGTGTTGCTTTTTTCAGTTAGACGAAGGATATCAAAAGATGAAAGTATGTAAACAGAGAATGAGGGAGGAGGAAAACACATGTGAAAGAGGAAGACAGGGAGATGGAGAGGAAGACAGGAAGATGGAGAGGAAGACAGGGAGATGGAGGGGAAGACAGGAAGACACTTGAGCAAAGCCCACTCAGAGAAACACAATAGGGAACTAGAGAATGGGTTTCCTTCTCCCCATGCGGTGGTCTCGTGAGATGATGGGGGAAAGCCTCCCCCCAAGCCAACAGCGCTTCCAGATGTAGCAAGGCTTGGCGCATCCTGATGATGTCACCAGGGGATTTGGCCCCATGCAGGCATGCATTACAATGAGGGAGCTCCAGGCTTTCTGTCAGGCACTGGCGTCTCTCCACTGAATTTCACAGGGAATCCTCTGGAATCCTCCTGCTTCTATCCTCACTTGATCCACTGGAATTATGCAAAAGAGCACCTCAGAAGTGCCTAGTGAACGTGAATCAAAAATGATTATGGTAATGCTCCACACTGGCTCCACACACGAGTGGCTAGACAGTGTTTTGCATTTCCCACCATTTCTGTCTCTGTAGACCCGTTATGTCTGGAATGCATACATGCATACAGTACATGCGTTTCAGCAGGAGCTAGGAACCCTAACTGTGGTGTAGTGGCTGCACTCGTGTGCTTGTGTGCTATAGAGGACGTCTCCTACAGTAAGTCCTGCACACGTGGATCTAGATGTAATGAAGGTGACTTTAGCGTTGCGCTGCGCTGTCTGCACTCACAGGTCTACATGGGCACAGGGCCCTAGAGGAGAGCTGCTCAACACAGCAAGTTGAAAGAATGGCTCATGTTGTGCCTTGAGGCCACTGGAGATGTATTGTGGTGTGTGGCACTGTAGCAATACTTAACTTCATTTCCATAATGAGATTACAGCCGCAGGCAGGGGTTATGACAGCATCCATTCAAAGCGTTGCATTTGTTACTAATTTCACACCTGAGACAGGTATAACAGGCCAAATGAATTACATGTTGAGCTTTTGTACCAAGCTTATAAGGAATTAATTGGCTATTTTTCAATTCAAAATGGCCCCCTTCATGAAAACTGTAATGAACCATTTCAATCTAATTTCATATGCATCTATAAATAATGGCTGTAAATGGTATGTAGCTGATAGTCATTCATACGTGATGTTGATCCGATATACTGCAGGTTAAGATCTGTTGTGGTGATCTGTATTACTGTTGTGTTGAGCCATGTGAGCAGCTCACAGGAAATGGCCGCTGTCTCCTGATGCTGTCGACGGACTCCTTGGCAAGAGCACTCTCTCTGGGATTAAGATGTGGGGTCTAATCCTGCAGATTGACTTGTTTACTACGTTCCCCCCCTAAAGCTAAGCGCCTTTTCACACCCTGAGATGCCACGCACGCCACCTCCCATGCCCGCCTGCTAGTCCATCACACAGTCCACAGGATGAGCAGCAGGATGTGGCATTCTGCATGTTTGAGAGAGGCAGTCTGTACCTTTGTGTGTCTGTGTGTGTGTGTGTGTGTGTCTGTGTGTGTGTGTGTGTGTGTGTGTGTGTGTGTGTGTGTGTGTGTGTGTGTGTGTGTGTGTGTGTGTGTGTGTGTATGGTGATGAAGGAAGGCGTTGTTTGCATGCATGCATCTGCATGTGTGCTAGTGGCTGAATACTGAAAGCCTTGTCGTATTTTGATGAGCATGTATTTTAAATTCCTCTTTAGCTGTTGAAAGATTGAGACGAGGGCATTTTATTAACACGCAATAAAATCAAGGCAGATGTCTGCACTCATAGAATGGAAGCACATGGTCTGTCCTGGTGTCATACGCTTTTAATTTATCATGTGAAGCTGCTGACCATCCTCAAATCCTCCCATGAAATATAATAGAGATTAGATGCTACATCCATTTTTCTGCTCTGGACATTTATTGAAATTTAACCATGACAAGCATCAGAAGCAGGCTAAATCATGGCTGTTTACATTTCAGCATGTTACCTAAAGACGTGAAATTAAACATACACTTTTTATTATAAGCTAGATGTTTGTAAATACAGTAAATACATGAATAATGCTGTCTTGAAAGAATGTAATGTGTGATGTCTTTGGTGGATGACATGCTAGCGTAATATGCTACTTGAAAACAAAGGCCACTGAGTCCTGCCTACCATCTGTCTCCCTAGGCATGGGCGTTAGAATGTGTGTGTGTGTGTGTGTGTGTGTGTGTGTGTGTGTGTGTGTGTGTGTGTGTGTGTGTGTGTGTGTGTGTGTGTGTGTGTGTGTGTGTGTGTGTGTGCAGGGGCTGGGAGGCACCCCCACTAGGAGCAGAGCAGACCCATCTCTGGGGTAATTAGACTTGAAGGCTGTTGGGATTTAAAGTGCAGCTGGCAGGTGCGGGGCTACTTTGGGCTGTGAGTGGGTGTGTGGCGGGGGCAGGGATGGACTGGGATGGACTGAGGGGGTTACAACCGGTAGCCAACAACACAGAGGCTTTCTCAGTCTCTCTTGCTCTCCTCCAATCTTTCGATGGCTCATTACAACTACAAATGATCTCTGCCAGAGCAGTCTCTATTAAGGAATTATCATTTAGATTTATTCTCAAGACGGAGTTGTGCTGTTTGGGCCTTGTACATACCAGTCCGTACATTACTGGATCCACCACACAATGTATCATATATTATTCCAATATTAGCACATTAAACATTTACATTTTTGCTTTTTACTGCTGACAACTTGTGTAAATTGTGTGAGTTATAGTGTAACCATTTTCATTCTATTATTTTAATTTCCCATGAGTGCGATTAGAAATGAGCATCTATCTCTGGTATTCACTTGAGATCAGTGTTTGTAAACCATTTATAAAACACGTATGAATAAGCTGCATGATGAGATGCTTGGCCCAGATAAGAATGAAACATAGACACCTTATGTGGTGGGGAAGTGAACATGGAATGAGGAAAGGAGGAGGATTTTGACGTTTATCGTGATGCAGTCCCTTAAGCCCTCTCCTCACCTCTCTGGTCCTCTTGTCTCCTCTCTGTGCTCCTATTGTCCATATCAACACTTTTTTCACTCTCTCCTCCCAGTTTTTCCCTGAGTAGGCTAGATACAATGTGGTCTGCAATCACCCAGATATGTGTCAGTGAACAGTCACTGCATTCTGCAGTAGGACATTAGACAGCTGTACATTGCTCCCAGTATTGTTCACAAAATAGGGCCTCGAACGTGGTTGTTAAGAGCTCAGACATTGATTGGGGAGAACCAAAATCCTTAAGAGCAACTGTGCTGTCAGAGGCCTGTGGAATTGTGGCTTTTTTTTCTTTTGTTAGAGCAGACATTTAATACTCTAGAAAGAGTACAGACTCTGTTGCCAGCTCCATCCATGAAAGGAATATAAACCAGCTGTCTGAGACCTTGGTTGAAGCCTCCAGACTCTCTGAAGGGAGAGCAAATGGCACTAGACTGAAACGGCAGTCCCAGTGACATTTTGTTCATTACACCCAAGTGGGAAAATGCACCCAAACAGCTGTCTGCTCTATTAGACGTGTTAACTTTACTAGACTGGAAATGTCTCACCCAACTCTGGGCTCCCTCAGATGCGTTTGCTGTTTTCTTGATCACTGATAAACGCATTGCACTCCTACGCGTCCATATTGTGTTCTTCTCAGAGGATCAGCGTGTTGATGAAGTGGCTGAGACCTCATTATCATTTGATGTGATTTGATTAGGGATTAGTGGAGCTGTGATTTTGCCCTTTAGGATCCTACAGCCAGTGCACCAGTCCCACCATCACTCTCTCTCTGGATTGGTGTGGACTGAGCATGGAGAACAGACACGAGGGATAGAGGGCAGCAGAAGGAGAGAGAAGTGAGAAACAGCCACCGACTGAGAGCTCTGCCGTACAGGGGGGAGAGCTGAGAGAGGAACGTGGCCATGTGTTTTTATAATCGAAATTGGGGGAGGGGAGGGCCGCCTTAGATTGACAGGCAGCCCTTGGTATGGATTAGCACAACAAAAGGGCTGAATCTGTCAGTGTGTTCTTGTGCTGCTGTAACAAAGAGCACATGTGGAGCTGATCTCAAATCAGACACTCATGAGGCACGCGACGCAATAATGCATGCAAGGCACGGCTGACCCCTGATCAGGTCACAGCATCCACTCCTGATCTCTAATCTGTGTCAGGAGGGAGGGGCTAAGCACACAGCACGTGGCTCTTCAAAGATGTCCTGTTTCCAAGACTGACTGGCCATTAGCAACACCAGACTCCACTAACCACAAACAGTTTGAAGGGTTAGGTATGGATTAAAGAGCGTCACTGTGGTCAAACTTCAGTTGGGCTGCCATCTGTACCCAAGCCAAGCAGCAGCAAACAGGATTGTGTATTCCAGTGTGTGTGTGTGTGTGTGTGTGTGTGTGTGTGTGTGTGTGTGTGTGTGTGTGTGTGTGTGTGTGTGTGTGTGTGTGTGTGTGTGTGTGTGTGTGTGTGTGTGTGCGTGCGTGTGCGCACACGTGTGTTACAGAAGAGAGAGAGAGTGTATGTGAGAGAGAGAAATACATGCCTAGTATTCCCACTGAAATGGCCAGGCAGACCCAGGCAGGACACGGTGTACGTGTGCCCAAGTGTGTTGATGTGTTAGAGTGTGGGCGCACATGCATTAGCACATGCAGTAGCGGAGCTCTATTTGCAGCAGGTGAGTGGGCAGCCTGCGTCTCTGGGCCCATGGAGTGAAGATGTGGAGGAGTGTGTGCGCTGACGTCCGAGATGAGCGTGCTGGGAGCAGTGGGCGGCTGTGTAGGGGGATGAGTGCTCCTCTCCCAGGGCCGGACCTTGGGGACTGCTCATGCAGCTCGTCATCAGCATGTACTGTAGCACTGGGCCTCTCGGTGGAGGGGGATAGAGCTAGGCTACGCTACGCTACGCACACTCACTCATAGGATTTGGGTCTCTTTTTCGTGTTCATGGCTAAACTGTCATGACTGATAGATGAGGCTGTAGGGGAGATTTTAGGCTTAGCGTCTGGAAAGGCTATGCGTATTAAAACCAAATTCATATCAGACATTGTGCTGCCTGGACTAGATTTGGTCTGATTTTTTTTTTTGCTCCCCCAAAACAAACAAGCAGTGTCCTCATTTGCAAGGACCACAGGTCAGCTCAAAATACGCTCCAGAACATTCCCCTTCCCCTTCAAGTTAAGATGCTGGACAGACGGCAGTGGGAAAAAGATATCACTCAGGAGTGGACTTGGGTGGTCAGACTTTGTCCAGCACCCAGAGGCGCTGTGACCCAAGCTGCACTGTAGTGTGCCGTGAGGTCAGCTCTGTGAGTGCTGAGGCAGGATGGACAGGAGCTGCTGAGCGGAGCGGAGCGGTCATCTCATCCCACGGCACCAGCTGCCCTCTCACCTCACACTCACACTCACGCAGCAGCGCCTGCCGCCGCTCACTCTGTTTTGGTACACACTCTTTCTGTTTTTGTGCACACTTTGGTACACACACACACACACACACACACACACACACACACACACACGCACATTTATATATGTAGTGCAATCCTTGGCTGTTTTGATATGATGAGTGGCTGATGAGTGTGCTGGCAGCTGGCTCCATGTTCCTTGGCTTGTGTGTGTGTGTGTGTGTGTGTGTGTGTGTGTGTGTGTGTGTGTGTGTGTGTGTGTGTGTGTGTGTGTGTGTGTGTGTGTGTGTGTGTGTGTGTGTGTGTGTGTGTGTGTGTGTGTGTGTGTGTCAGTGTGTGTGTGTGTGTGTGTGTGTGTGTTAGCACTGAGGACTCAGAGCTGCTGCTGTCACCTGTGGCTGAGCAGGAGCCTCACGGCCCAGAGGAGCTTCCTGTGCTGTCCTCCAAAACACAGTCAATTAGTGCCCTCAACCTGATTGGAGACCTGTGGTCATATCGCTATGGTCTAACACTCTGCCATTCTACAGTATGGATTTGGTCTGGGAGGCAGAGGCAGAGTGAGAATCTGTGTGTGTGTGTGTGTGATCTGCTGGTTGTCAGTGTGGGGTAAGTACTGGATATGAATGCAGATGATCCAGAAACACTTGGCTTGAGTGTATACAGGAAGAGCTGGTTTGTCAGCATAACTCCCCAAATAGTCTAGATTTGTGATGTTACAGGAGCTTCCTTCCTGCCAGGACCAAAGACGTACTGTAACTCCAGACATCCTCTCCTGAACAAGAAGGGACCCACTTCCATTGTTGCTCATTGACATTCAGTGCATACGTATCAGATGATTGATTTTCCATGATCTATTATGTAGGTACCCTGGGACTGCTAGCCAGTGGTTTCAGTGGCATGCTCTTCTCTCTGAGGTCTGAGAAGAAGGAAAGCCCGTCTCATTAAATATACATACAGTAGGTCCTATTATACCACATGGACCCTCTGCTGAAAGCCTTACAGACAAATCGCCAAGATATGATCATTTGTCACTTGTGTGTAAGTTTACATTATTAATGGCACTTTAACTAGGAGTTGCTTTTTGCTTGACTGAGGACTCTGCGTCTCCACTGCTAACAGATTACTCCCAAGGTCTGGTCTCTCTTTGGAGAACTTCATGTGTTTAACCCAAAGCTGTTGTGTGCTGTGTTGGATTTCCGCATGTTTACGTGTGTAATTGGAGCTTTCCTGGGTGGACGGCGTGCTCGGTGGCTCATTAGTGCATGGCGTTCCGAGCGCTCAGGCCAGAGTGACCCTCATGTGCACCGGCCCTAAGCTGGACAGTGCTGCTGCGGCTCTGTAATCCACTGTTTAAGGGGCCCGCTTTGCACAGCCATGTTAAATATGGCATGCGTGTGGTGTGGGGCAGGACGCTGGCGGTAATCCTCTCCCCTGTCTGAGCAGCTGGCCCCGGTAGTGCTGGAGTCATGAGTACATGAAGCCTCTGCCTCTGGCCTCACAGCCTCTGGGTGGAGCAGCGCTGGAGTCATGAGCACATGAAGCCTCTGCCTCTGGCCTCACAGCCTCTGGGTGGAGCAGCGCTCTGGCTATGGGACTTATGGTAGTAGTGCATGATCTAATGGCCTGTGCAGACTACACGATTTCAGCCCGATTTTGCCACGATTGTGTCGTGGCCGACAAATTTCCATTGTCGGTTCCGAATATTCAAAGTGTTCAGATTTATTGTCTGTTACGACCAAAACTAGCATGTTAGATTTTTTGGGGAATCTCCTACGACTCCCGTGTTGACACTGATACTGTGACGACACACAACGAGAAGGCTACGATAAATTATCTTGTAATGTGGCCACTCTTGCGGCCAAGACACTGCATGATTTTGTGGTTCTCTGATCGCCTAGTCTGACATGGTCAATCGTAAAAGATAATCGTGAAAGACAAAAAAGTTGTGTAGTTCGTACAGGCCATAAGGAGCACGCTTTCTGTAGGATACAGCAATGCATATTTCTCTCTGATTTGGCACCTAGAGACTCCTTCAATTGGTCCTTTTATTTGTAGCCTCTGTAGCCTGTGATGGACGAGCTTTTATCCTCTGCAACAGCAACAGCGAGTTCATGTGACCTTGGAATGGGACAGCTCTTACGGTTCCTCCATATTTCACCTCCTCTCCGTCTCCAGCTCTCATTCCTCACTCTGGACCACAGCGGGGGAGCCCCCTGCCTCCAGCCCCAGCAGCCCTCATTACCCTCAGCCAAGCGCACACGGCAGGAGCAGAGCACAGCAGAGCAGAGCAGAGCAGAGCAGAGCAGGAGCGGGCTGAGGGGCTGGGCAGGGCAGGGCTGATTACAGCGATCAGGCTGTCAGAGCGCTGATGTGGGGGTGGGTCTCTCTGTGTGTGTGTTTGTGTGTGAGTGTGTGTGTGTGTGCCCTCCCCACTGCAGCGGGGCCTCTAATCACACGGGCGCTCTAATCACACAGGGTCGCCTCCCCACACACTGGCCTGTAGTCAGGGACCACGCTGGAAACCACTGACCTGAGTTGGGCTTCTGATACGGGATCATTTGGGCTCGTCTGCGTCCTGGTCACTAGAGCATCCATATTCCAGCAGTTTGGATATCTCCTTTAATGTCTCTCATTCATTTGTCTGTCTGGAAAGGACTAGAAAAGGTTAACTCTACATTGGTTCAGATGCCGACTGCATTGTGGATGTGATGCTGTGGGGAGGGGACTCTTGTGTGTGTGTGTGTGTGTGTGTGTGTGTGTGTGTGTGTGTGTGTTCAGACACTGCGTGTGATTGCAGGCGTTCCTGCGCTGCCTCTGTCAACCCTGACTCTCCCTATAGTGCGCCCTGTTGCCGGGTGACTGATCATATGATGAGACAGACTGAGGCAGCGTCTGCCCCTGCTACTGACAGGATGATCCCTCAAACACTGGCACACACACACACACACACACACTCACACACACACACACACACACACACACACACACACACTCACTCACTCACACACACACACACACACACACACACACACACACACACACACACACACACACACACACACACACACACACATACACACACACACACACACACACACACACACACTCACTCACACACACACACACACACACACACACACACACACACACACACACACACACACACACACACACACACACACACACACACACACACACACACACACACCATGTCATCAGCGAGCAGGCTAAACAACACAGACAGTGACAATGCCACTGGCTGTTTGTGCTGGTGCAGCAATCTCAAATGCTGTGTCTAATCCTTGTTCAGAGCAGCATATACAGTGCAGTTATATCATGGACTAAATCACTGCTCTTGGGCACACATTGGTTCAGATGCACAGGCATCATTTTTTTCCTAAAAAAAATGAATGTATGTATCCTTACAATGACCCAGAAAGACACTAGTATGTTTTGTCCATGAACCCCCATCTCCTGTCCACTCATTGTGTGAGCAGACATTTTGTGGAGGGCGTGTTGTTTGGCTGTGGTGTATGTGACTGAGCACGCCCTTGCAGTTGAACGTCGTAGCTTCTTTCCCTGTCCTCCGTCTCGCACGCCTCCCCCCTCTGATGGTGATCTGGGTCCTCCATCCCCCTCCTCTGATGTGTCCCCTGGTGCTCAGCGGGCCGGGTGGAAGGACTGGGTCAGGCTCCGCAGCCCACACTGCCTGAGGGGGAGAGAGGAGAGGCAGAGACTAGCAGCACCTGCAGCTCAGAGCCTGCCACGTTGCCACGGAAATCCCCATCCACCAACCGTTGCTAAGGTCTCCTGGATTGCTGTGGCAGCACTCGCGGAGTGTGAGGCTGTTGTGTCTGTAGCTTAGAGAGGCGTCATTCTCACCAGAGCATGTGAGGCTGTGTGTCTGTAGCTTAGAGAGGCGTCATTCTCACCAGAGCATGTGAGGCTGTGTGTCTGTAGCTTAGAGAGGCGTCATTCTCACCAGAGCATGTGAGGCTGTGTGTCTGTAGCTTAGAGAGGCGTCATTCTCACCAGAGCATGTGAGGCTGTGTGTCTGTAGCTTAGAGAGGCGTCATTCTCACCAGAGCATGTGAGGCTGTGTGTCTGTAGCTTAGAGAGGCGTCATTCTCACCAGAGCATGTGAGGCTGTGTGTCTGTAGCTTAGAGAGGCGTCATTCTCACCAGAGCATGTGAGGCTGTGTGTCTGTAGCTTAGAGAGGCGTCATTCTCACCAGAGCATGTGAGGCTGTGTGTCTGTAGCTTAGAGAGGCGTCATTCTCACCGGAGCATGTGAGGCTGTGAGGCTGTGTGTGTGTATAGATAGATAGATAGATAGATAGATAGATAGTCTTTATTGTCCTTTAAGGATATTCTTTTTCCCACGTCATTTATCTTCCACAAAAAGACAGCAGCATCTGATGTTAACGTCACAGCCCCAGTTTCCCTCCCTCCTCAACATAGTGAAACAAAAGTGGACAGTGCAGACAACATAAACACAAAGAATAGGGGGGATGAATGACTGTCACAGGAGTTTGTTTAGTGCAGTGATGGCTGAGGGTACACAACTTTTCTTGAAGTGCGCTTTTTTCCAGCCTCACTAGAGGATGTGAGGCTGTGTGTGTAGCTCACTAGAGGATGTGAGGCTGTGTGTGTGTGTGTGTGTGTGTGTGTGTGTAGCTCACCAGAGGATGTGAGGCTGTGTGTGTAGCTGACTAGAGGATGTGAGGCTGTGTGTGTGTGTGTGTGTGTGTGTGTGTGTGTAGCTCACCAGAGGATGTGAGGCTGTGTGTGTAGCTGACTAGAGGATGTGAGGCTGTGTGTGTGTGTGTGTGTGTGTGTGTGTGTGTAGCTCACCAGAGGATGTGAGGCTGTGTGTGTAGCTGACTAGAGGATGTGAGGCTGTGTGTGTAGCTGACTAGAGGATGTGAGGCTGTGTGTGTAGCTGACTAGAGGATGTGAGGCTGTGTGTGTAGCTGACTAGAGGATGTGAGGCTGTGTGTGTAGCTGACTAGAGGATGTGAGGCTGTGTGTGTAGCTCACTAGAGGATGTGAGGCTGTGTGTGTAGCTGACTAGAGGATGTGAGGCTGTGTGTGTAGCTGACTAGAGGATGTGAGGCTGTGTGTGTAGCTGACTAGAGGATGTGAGGCTGTGTGTGTAGCTGACTAGAGGATGTGAGGGTGTGTGTGTAGCTCACTAGAGGAGGATGTGAGGCTGTGTGTGTGTACAGTAGCTGACTAGAGGATGTGCCACTGAAGGTGACTGCTGACGCAGCTGATGGAGGTGACAGCCATGGCTGCGTCCAGGGTGTCATATCTCGCCTCCCCATGCGCGCCTCCATCAGCCGTGTCCCCAGTTGTGCTGATGGTGTGGAGGGAGCCGTTTCAGCGCGTCAGCACAGCCGCTCTCTCCTCAGCGCTCCACAGCACAGTGAGCCAGCAGCACACGTGAGCCCTCTGGCCCCGCTGCACAGGGACACCTACTGTACACTACACTGAGGTTTACCATCTTTAGATCATTTGCAAAACAATGCAAAAAAGGGAAAGCACATATGCCAATTGTAAAACACATACCGGTATGTCAAAATGACCTCAACATATTCAAATGATATTACAGCTATGAGGTTCAGACCTGTGTTTCTGTTGCTCCCCTGTTGTCTAGAAGAGGGCTTTGGAGGGTCTGTTTACTGTACCTGTCTCTGGTCCAACTCCATTCAGCCTCACGCTCCTCACTCCTCCACACCAGAGACCTCCTCTAGTGCTCAGCCTGAGGCCCATCTGTCTCTCTTCCTTTCTCTCTCTCCTTCTCTCTCTCACTCACACACACACACACACACACACACACACACACACACACACACACACACCTGAGAATAAAACAATTTTGAAAAAATTGACTCTGTTTCATTTCTTTCTTTCTTAGATAGATGGATAGATATTAGCACAACACACACGCACACACATGCACACACACACACACACGCACACACATGCACACACACACACACACACACACACACACACATACACACACACACACAGACACTCACACACACATGCACACACACATGCACGCACGCACACAGGCACACACACACACACACACACACACACACACACACACACACACACAGACAACTACGGACAACTGCAGGGGTTGCTATTGCCTTGGCAACAAGAATGACGAATAGGATCCTTCGTTCTGTGATGCTGCAGTCCCTGTATGGAGACATTCTCATTTCCTCCAAAACTCTCTCTCTCTCTCTCTCTCTCTCTCTCTCTCTCTCTCTCTAAAAGGATCTTTTTAACAGACACATAACTAATGACAGCTTCAAACAGAAACACTTTAATTAAACTGTCTCTGTGCAGTGGCAGCATGTAATTGCTAGTCTTTAGAAAGTGTTTTAAAGAAGGCTAGACGCGCCCAGCTCTGGTGAGGAACTGCGGGGTGTGAATAGGTCTGTTTGTGGTGGGGAGGAGAGGAGAGGGATGAGCCCTGACTACATGTGGGATCAGCCTGCAGTGTTCCTCTGTGGCAGTGCTTCAGTGTGGACTGGAAGAGGCTGAAACATGCAGTGCTCTCTCACTAATCTTTCAATAATGACCACTTTTACTCATGACTGAAGGACAAGTCAATGTCAGTCATCTTAATCCTGTGGGGATTAATATGAGGCATATAAATACATGGTGCATCTTCCCCCAAAACACCATGTCACAGATATTAGCCATGTGATCAGTTCTCTAACACACAGGCTTTTCCCTTTTTCTATACTGTGCATTTAAAGGCTGTCGTTCAAGGATGCTTTAACACTACCTCTCTCTCTCTCTCTCTCTCTCTCTCTCTCTCCTCATCCTCTTGCTCTGCCCTCCTCCAGATCTCATGCCTGCAGGACTTCTTTGGGGAGGATGACGTGTTCATTGCATGTGGCCCAGAGAAGCACCGCTATGCTCAGGATGACTTTGTGTTGGATCACAGTGGTAAGGCTTCAGCAGCCTTTCTAACTGGTAGGCCTGATTACGCACTAACTTCCTCAACCTCTCACCCTCTCTGTCATCCTCCCAACCCCGGAGGTCTCTCACGGATCTTCCTAGTGTAGCATCTCCTCCACATGTACCTCCCAGAAGGCAGGAGTGAATCATCTGTGTCTGTTTATTTCTTGATTTATTTGCATGTGTGCTTGTGTGTTTTTCACATGTAAGTATGTGAAGCCTGATAGTCAGTACCTGCATTTTGCCGATGTGGTGATACAGCAATGCTTGCTAATGCTAACACATCCCAACCACAACATAGCGTATCACAGTACTGATACCCTACAAACGCACATGCCCTCACGCCTGCCTTCTACCAGGGATACAGTAGACTCAGTGTCTCAGTGTGATTCTGTCTCCATTCCACCATGACCTCAGTGGCTGTTGTAGTGCCATCATTCCACCAACACAGTCCCTGCAGGACAGTTGTGAACTGGGCGCGGCGATGACCCTTGTGACTGGACGTGACTTCCGTAGCGCAGCGGCCTCTACCTTGGTTAGTGTCCTGGAGAGATGTGGGTCAGAGCACAGGGTAGAGGTGGGGCTCACTCAGCACGCTCGCAGGGCTTTGTTCCCCGCACGTCCCACGGCTGATTGTAGAGATAGCCTATTATTCTCATGGGGTACATCCTGTTTGGGCGGAGCCATCTCTCACACTCACCACAGCAAAGAGCTGCTGCTCAAACCAGCCCTCAACATGCAGTAGTTTCCATCGTGTCTCTGGCCTACTTCTCAGACCCTGATCCAGTTAAAGTAAACTAGGGCCTTTCCAAAAATACAGACATACTTTTACTCCTCCTCACCATAGTGGCTCTGCCTGTCTGCAAGTGAATTCCTCAAATAATCTCTCTGACAACAGTTTTAAGAGCCCCAGCCCCAGCATATATATCTGTGGGAATGGTTCCATAGCTGGGCTGTTACAAACTCAGTGTTCAGCACATGTTTTTCTACATGTCTACATTTGTCTGACAGTGCACAAAGTGAGAGCATTTCACACTAGTATTGTTTGGATGGTTAGCGTTGATGGTCCTATTCCCAAGTGAAAGGGCTTTATGTGCTCTGACTTCAGTCCATAGTGTCAGTTACACACATCTGGCATGGGAGAGGAGCTCCACACAGTCAGCTGCACTCTTAAGCTTCATTTATGCATCCCGCTTTAGCTAGCATCTGCTCCAACAGCCTCTCTAGCCCTGCTCTGTAAAGATGGACAACTGGATTTACGCATCTTTTCTGGAGAGATGGGTCTTCAATCCCACATTTCACATTGAACACACACACACACACACACACACACACACACACACACACACACACACACACACACACACACACACACACACACACACACACACACACACACACACACACACACACACACACACACAAGTCCTGGACACACACCTGCTTTCCAAAGGGATACTCTTGTACTAGTGTGCTGTAGCTTCACGCTCCCTGGCTGCTGCCTCCATCATGTGTAAATGTGGCCAATGGGAGCACTCCATTTGTGTCTGCACATCCCATCCCATAGCAACATGGCTGAGAATATCACCCCCTCACACAGCAGCCTCAGCGCTCCCTCTAGAGATGGCAACCAGTGCCTTCATATATGTGCAAAAATCACCTCATATGAAGTAACCACTGTTTGATATGATTTGAATGTGTGATGCTGTGTTAGTGCTACTTTGTAATGGTGGATGATAACTCTGTAGTGTCATCTGACAACGTCTGCTGTCATGCTACTCTTGATATTGTAACCCAGTGTGGACCGATGTCTGGTGCGTGTAGAAAGCCATGTGGTAGGTGGGGCAAGCTGGTTCCTGACCACATCGGGAGGAGTTGGTCACTCACTGGACTTTTATTTCCTCCAGAGTGTCGCGTGTTGAAGTCCTCGTACACACGATCCTCCACTCCAGCAAGGGCTTCAGCAGGGTCCAAGAGCCCTGGAGCCACACGGCGCAGCAAGTCCCCTGGCTCAGGTATGGTCACTGCCCTCTTCATCATCTATATCATCATCATCATCATTAGGATGGATAGTCATATTCACACACACACACACACACACACACACACACACTTGTTTATCAGTATTCTCTTTCTCTATTTCTCTCTCAGCACATCCTGACGCTGATATTGATATTGTGTTTGAACAGATGAAATCACATGAAGTGCTGAATATTTCATGAAGTGTTTCTGTGCTATCAGGGTGTCATGGCACTGGCAGCTTTACTAATTCATCTTTTATTAATCATGCGTATCTTGCTGCCATAGCGCCTCTTCGATTGGAAGCCCACCTCCTCAGGTCTCTTTATACATCACTCATCACTCTCTCATACTCTGTCTTTTCCTGTCTTTCCCCATCCCTCCCTCTTGTCTGTTGCAGTGAGAAGAGCCACAGGCCACTATTCCACCAGCAGTCAGTCACCTGTCAAGTCTCCCGGTGAGCCCCGTCTGACAGCAGCATGCCGTAGATGAGTTTGTTCTGTTCCCATCTGCACCCCTCTGCCACATGCTCTCCTCTCTCCTCTGTGAGCGTGTTCAGGCAAACAAAGCCCCACAAGCACTTGACATGTTTGACTCAGAATCACCCCACCACAAAGGAGACAATCGGGCGATTGTCCCACACTCCACCGTGGCTGTGGGTCTCTCTCCAACACTGACCACTGCTGCCCTCAGCATCCCCCCAGGGCCTCTGTCCTGCACACCACACAACTCTATTTAAAGTTTGCCCTCTGGCCAGCGTCCAGCCTGTACTCATAGCGTCCAGCCTGTACTCATATATAGCATCTGATTAGACACGCCTCTGCCATTCAAATTTGACTTGTCTAATCAGATGCTATATACTGTATGAGTACAGGCGGGACGCTATGAGTCAAAGCAACAAGTCTGGCCATAACACTGAGCTTCAGTTGAGCAAGCGGGGCCCTCTCCAGTCTTTAGAGCCTGGGATACATACTGTATGGCACTCAACAAGTTGAAGGCCAACGTATTCTCTTTTCCTTTGTAACAGTGATAGCCCCCATTTAAGAGAATCATCAGCCTGTGGGATGTTTGACTTGACACAGCCCAATCTAACTCCTGCAGTTCATTCATCTTTGTTCAGATGAATAGGACACACACGGATGACTTCTGGAGACTGGAACAGAATACTCTATGTCTTTAGGATCTGTCTCAGTGCCGGTCGTTAAATTGCTCCTATCTCTGACATGAATTATTAGTGAATCTATTGTGATCCTCACTACTGGCTATAATGTCATTCATTGAACACAAATGCTCTCAAAACATCTTATTTCCTCAGCATTTGTTTACTCATAGTGGTGTTTAGTGGATTTGAGTTAAGAAATGACCCCTTCTGTCCTAAGTGTTCACCCATGAGGTCAACGTAAGCCACAGTTCTAAAGTTTATTTTGTCTCAGAGCAGCTAAGCTCACATGCCCTGAACAACACCGCTGTTCTAGAGGGAGCCTGTTCAGGTGGTGTAGAGAAGAGGGCAGCGCTGACCGCCGAGCTGGATAGTCCTGACTCCTGACTCTGTGTGCAGCGCTGTCTGTGACGCTGGAGAAGAGAGGAGTTGTGTTGTCCTGATGATGTGATCTCTGTGTCTCTAGTGAATGGCATTCCCAGCAGTCAGATGTCCACCCCCAAATCCACCAAATCCTCCAGCTCCTCCCCCACCAGCCCCCGCAGCATGCGCAGCTTCAAGGTAAGCACGTCTGGCAACCAGTCCGTTACCATGCCAACAGCTAGCCATGTGGGGGAAGTGTATGCATATAGGATCAGGTAGCTCAGTTGTTCCCTTGACCTGATGCTAACTGCACAACAATTGGATACATAGAAGCAGCAACCGACAACTGTGCACAGGCGGTATGAAACAGTTCTAGCAAAGCTAGCAATTATTTATATTCAGAATCCACGCAGGCTGAAGTGCATCTTGTGCAAAATGCCAACTCTGCCTACGGGCCAGAGCTCTGAATGACAGTGCAGGGGCAGAATTAGGGGTCCAGTGGGAGCAGACGTTGCGTGACCAAGCCTGCTGGCACGGACATGGGCTTTGTGAGTTCTTACATCATTCACAGACAAGAGCCTGAGAGCCAAAGTTCATGAGAGGCTAAAGGTACATTTGATTGCATAATCCTTTAACCTCTCCGTGAGATACTGACTTGGCATCCTCAAAGGCAAACTGGGATGCTACTATTTCAGACCAAGACCTGACAGTCATCCCCTCAACTCAATTAGGTCTGAGAGCCTGCAACATTTTTTTCTGATGAGAGACGCTATGAATGAATGGGAGAATTGAGGGAAAATCCATATGCTTTGGCTGATAGAGCGCAGGCTTGTTCTGAGGTGGCACAAGGCAGTGAGGAGATGAACATGTCCATGTAGCAGGAGGGGAGAGATCAGGGACGCCTCAGGAGTGCACTTGGCTTTATGGATTACTCAGTGCCATGTTCTATTAGACACCCACGCTCTCGCTCACACGCACGCTCACGCTCACGTCCGGCCCCAGATTGGTGTCCTCTAGATTGCTGGACTGGACGAGTTCCCTGGGGAGCCATGGATGTTTGCACAGTGTAGTCAGCGTGATGATAGCACTTAACAGGATGTTGATCAGATAGAAACCAGACACTGCTGATGTTGACTCGATGATTCCCTATTTAACTGACCACAAATGTCTCCTCATAGCCACAGAGAGCATGACTCTACAGAGAAGGCCCTTGAGCACAGCAGTGATGGGAGTTGTAGTTTATCTGTGCAGTAGGGCACATATCCCTGTTCCTGCTGCCTCAACACAAGATGCTTCAGTTTCAGTGTTGACTCCCAGAGCTTATTTGAAGACTACAGTGACATGTGTGTTGAAATGCTGAGCCATAGAATGGGTAAAGTAATCCTTAGGGCTCTCCTCAGCCACCTGTGCTCTAGCTCTGTCTCTCTTCTCTGTCTGTGTGCTGCTGGAAAGGGAGAGTTTGCTGAATTCCAGATTCTGAAGAAACTCGCAAACTTGTTGAGGGATTCATTTGATATTAATATCAGTTGCCTTTTTAAAGATGTCTTTGCCCATTATTTATGGTATGTGAAGCCCTTCTCCTCTCATGTCCATTGCTGTGGGATGCTAAAGTGAGCAGATGAGGAGGAGGTGGCTCTGTCTCAGCGCCTCTTAGCACCTTGTACCTCTGTGGAGGACAGAGCCTATTTTGGGGCCTGGATGCATCACTGACACAGTTACAGAATGCTCTTCCCACTTGCTTTTAGTTCAGCTGCAACACGCGGCTGAGGGAGCCTCCTCCATGCCCTGCTCAGGTACTGCAGTCCGTAGTCCTCGCCGTCAGTCGGCCGACCGGCCCCGCAGCTCACACACACACACACACACGCTTCGGAGGCGCCGCCCTGCCGCCGTGCTGCTGTCAGCCTCTCCTCTGCTCACACACCAGATTGCATCCCATCACACCAGATCACACCAGATCACATCCCATCACACCGCCATGACCTCATGGCTTTGCCAAAGAGCTGGATAAGAGTGAATGGAGATGGATAAAAGTGAATGTAGATTGATAAGAGTGAATGTAGATGGATAAGAGTGAAAGTAGATGGATAAGAGTGAAAGTAGATGGATAAGAGTGAAAGTAGATGGATAAGAGTGAATGTAGATGGATAAGAGTGAAAGTAGATGGATAAGAGTGAAAGTAGATGGATAAGAGTGAAAGTAGATTTAACAAGAGTGAGTGTAGATTGATTAGAGTGAATGGAAATAGTGAATGTTGATTGCTAAGAGTGAATGTAGATTGATTATAGTGTAATGTTTTACCCAAGACAGGGACATTTAAATGCAGCGTTACTGCTGTTTTGTTTTAGTTCTGTAATCATCAACACTGAGGAGTAAAGCTATAAGTGCAGCATGCTTGGCCAAACCACCATTAATGGCTCATTTTGCATTTTGTATTGAGCTGCCAATTCTCTTAAGATAATGATTACTTTGGAAGCACTTCTACATGCTCTGCTTATTTGCAGTGTCGCTTTTGGCCCCGAGCTCTCTGCTGTCATGCTTCTGTGCATTGTGGCTCAGGACAAATGAGTGATTTGGTATTGATTAGTTAAAAGGACTGATTTAGAGGGATTCCCTGAGGCAGTGGGATGATCTCTGCCAATTAGTGTGCACCCTGTTAAAAATTATGTCAGCATGAGTGGAGGTGTGCTCTTCATAATTAATGAGTGATGTGCTGTACTGAACACACCCCCTTACATTTGGAGGCTTTCTGTTGGCCAAGTTAGCTGTCTGTCTTCTCTCTCCATCTCTAGTCCTATGTGTCTGCTCTGGAATGCTCGTCACATTAACCAGGAGCCTTTCTCTCTCTCTCAGCAGATTCCTCCACATCATACTTCAGCCTCCAATGTGAATGGTTCAAATGAGCAGCCACCTGCTAACAGTCTTAGTCCTGAAGGTAATCCATAACTGAGGTCTCATTCTCTGCATTTCTCTCTTTCTTTCTCTTTTTCTTTCATTCTATCTTTCTCTCGGTTTCATCTTGCTCTGTCCACCATACACAACACAAATACCTCGTTCCCCCAGCATGTGTCCCTGAGATGACCATAACGTCCTGCCCTCTCTTTCTCTCTCCTTCTCTCTCTCACTCTCTCTCTCTCTCTCTCACACACACACACACACACTCACACACAAACACACACACACACACACACACACACACACACACACACACACACACACACACACACACACACACACACACACACACACACACACACACACACACACACACACACACACACACACACACACACACACACACACACACACACACACACACACACACACACACACACACACACACACACACACACACACACACACACAGTGTAATGCTGAGACAAATCTGCAGTACCCACAGGATAGCCTGATGAGAGAGCTGTAGCAATGTGACCTTGGGCTGTTCTGCATAGCACCCTCTGCAGTGACACTGTACATTTTAGCATCAGGCTAGCAGATTTTCACACTGCACACTTAAGGAGTTGGATTGACATCAAATAAGCAGATATTACAGTTTTTTTCAATCGCTAACAAGCGTTTGTCCATTCAGTTGACACATTTTCAAAACTCTAAACACAGTTAGCACAGCATCGGTCTTTCGTGGCCATACCATTCACACATTTCATGTTGTTTTCACACAGTATGCAGTCAGTGAATATATTTTCACAATGCTTACATTTTCTTAACAGACAAACTATACCTCCCAACAAAACAATGGATTGTTTTTGTATTATTTTCTAATGTTAACACACAACATCCCACAATAGTTAAAACAATATTCCAAACCTTAGATACAGTATAAAAACCTCTGCTTCTGCAATGTTATCAATTCAAAAGCAATATATCTCAGCTGATAACAAACAAACAATCGAATAATTGACACACAGATGATTTATGTTGGGTAAATTGGGCCAACCACAGCTGATTTCAGTCTGTCTTAGACTCAGTGCAGGGGTCTCTATTACATTGACACTTACACAGTAAAAAGAGGAGGTGATGTTTTTGGAAGCAGAAACAGAAAAAGACAAATACTGTAATGTCTGGACAAGGAAGAGTAAGAGTAAGGGGCCCAGGGAGAAGAGCAGGCCCAGTGAGAGATGCAGTGAGAGGTGCAGGAGCACTGAGAGGAGCAGGTGCAGAGATTAGACACAGTAATATTGTGCTTTTTTTTGTTCACCCCCTTTTTATCTGGGCTTTTTGCTGTTGTTTTTTGTTCAGAATGCTCTCGTGTATCATGGATATTTTGTTCACTGCAATCTGTAAAACTTTTTCTGTTCTATCATAGTCTACTGTAAACAGTATTTATACTGCACCTCCTGTAGGCCTAGAGAACAGTAAAAAAAAAAATAGATGAGCTTTTTACTGGAATGCATTTGAATGTGAACATTACATCTGGACATATAGTTCCCAACCAAGAAATATAGTGTAAACATGCTGGATTGCATGTTTTGCATGCAAATACCTGTAAAACTGAAAGATAAAAGTCTATTCAGTTTTTGTAATGTCAACAGTAGCCAGTATTTTGAAACCTAGTGTACTCTGATTGACTGCATGTATCTTGTGAAGTGAAAACAAGTTTCATTCTTTGACAAAATAACTTAAATTTGAGTCAGGTTTCCAGTGTTTTGGTAAAGTTAGTGTGTGCAGAGAAATGACAAGTTAGTGTATATGTAACAAAATGTGGTGTAAGAACATGGGATGTGCTTTTGAGAGGAAAATTATCCATTTGGCCAATTGTGTTTTGTAGGTGAGAGTCTGTGTTTAGAGTTTTGAAAATGTGTCAAATGAATGGACAAACGCTTGTAAGCGATTGAAAAAAACTGTAATACTGAATATTGTGGAATTAATGTTAGTAATGCTGATAGTATTACAGTAACAGTGCTGAAAAGATGAGCTTACATAACCAATGCATTCTGATTTGACACGGAAGTGAAGTTCTGAAAGGGACAAATCTGCAGTACTGTATTAGCTAGGTTCTGGGTGTGCTGTGTGTTTTTCTTACTCTCTGAGGTGTCTCTTGCATAGCCCCCTCAACATCTTCTCTCACAGTATGATCCAAACTTCTCTCTCTTTGCTCTCTGTTCAGGTAATACTAGTTTTCAGATCCTCTGGTAATAAGTAGTGATTTGTTGGAGTATGATCATTTTAACTTCAACAATAATAACATGGCAAGTTAGTCAGTAATGTGATTTGTTGGTTTGGAGTGGGACATCTGGGACTCTGTTGATGGTGCATGCATTCTTGTGTCCTGCAGTCAATGGCAACAGAAACATGTCGGAATTAACCGTTATGGAGAAGTATAACATTGGGAAAGTCATTGGTGATGGAAATTTTGCTATAGTAAAAGAATGTACTGAACGGTGAGTCACCCAATATTATTTTGAAATAAAGAACGCTTGATAAGGAGCTCATAACTAATATAATATAGTATAATATATTACAGTATATATTGCATTAAAATATTATAGTATGATATAAAAAGTGATTAGTGATTAGTTACCCAGGCCTGTCTTTCCTCCACAGCTCCACTGGTAAAGAGTTTGCTTTGAAGATCATAGACAAGGCTAAGTGTGCTGGCAAAGTAAGTAGCATCACTCAACCAATAGATGGGAACTTGTTATGGGCAGAAGCAGACTGAGCAATGTGACCTGATAGCAGGGCTTATGATCAATGCAACCCATGTGGATTCCAGCCATGCAAGATTTAACCTGATGTGAGATTATGTGTTCTGAATGGCTGAATGCCCCCAGATGCAAAACAGCTAGATTAATGCCAATTTAGACAAGGAGCTAGAATGGAGATTCAAATGTACATTTGAGATGTATTGGTTGAGTAGCCATGTGACACATGTTAGTGAATGGCCATCTGTAAACCTCAATCATGAAGGCTTAACTTAGAGAAGATCCCTTTCTATGATTTAAATCTTTGCCAATTTACAGGAATTACTGCGTATGCATTTGAATGTCCTATGTGGAATGAGCCTCTATGTATCAGTGGAATGAGCCTCTATGTATCAGTGGAATGAGCCTCTATTTATCAGTGGAATGAGCCTCTATCTGTCATTAGACTGAGTCTCTATGTATCAGTGTTATGAGTGTGTCTGTGATGTGTTGACTGAGTTCCACTGGCCCACAGGAGCACCTGATAGAGAATGAGGTTGCTGTGTTGAGGCGGGTCAAGCACCCCAACATCATCATGCTGATTGAGGAGGTGGACACTCCCACAGAGCTCTACCTGGTCATGGAACTGGTCAAGGTGTGTCTCCAATAGCGTACTTCATCACCAGTAGTCAGTACTTCTAACAGCATCAAACTATACGTATTGCAGTATTCCACAAATGTTCAACATCTTTTAGGTACCAGTTCATAATTAGTACACAGAGAAACATTTATGTTAACGGCGTATTTCATTATGAGGTACAGAATACAGTGCTTTGGACATTGTTATAATTTGAATATGTGCAGCAAGGGGACTTGAGCAGCTGTTAACTCTTTAATGTCTGCGCTCTCCAGGGGGGTGACCTGTTTGACTCCATCACCTCCTCCACCAAATACACAGAGAGAGATGCCAGTGTGATGGTGTTCAACTTGGCGGGGGCCCTCAAGTATCTGCACCGAATGAGCATCGTACACAGAGACATCAAGCCGGAGAATCTACTGGTGAGCCACCGCACACATGTTTGATTTGGATTTGAAATGTAGTCCCTTAAGGATGAAAATTCGGTGAAGTGTTCCCTTAAGGATGAACATTCCTATGGAATTTCAGACTGCTGTGTGGAGGTGGGTTATGTGTACAACTGTGTTGGGAGGGACATGCTCCTTCCATGAAAGCAAAGAGAAATGTATTTATAATATTTTCAAAGATATAAAAATATATTTGTTTTTGCGTGTGTGTGTGTGTGTGTGTGTGTGTGTGTGTGTGTGTGTGTGTGTGTGTGTCTTATGATTCAGGTGTGTGAGTATCCTGATGGCACCAAGTCCTTGAAATTAGGAGACTTTGGATTGGCTACCGTGGTGGAGGGACCTCTGCACACTGTGTGTGGGACACCCACATATGTGGCCCCAGAGATTATCGCTGAGTCTGGGTAAGAGTTGGGGTGCTGGTGGGTCTGGGTAAGAGTTGGGGTGCTGGTGGGTCTGGGTAAGAGTTGGGGTGCTGGTGGGTCTGGGTAGGGGGGTTGGGGTGCTGGTGGGTCTGGGTAAGAGTTGGGGTGCTGGTGGGTCTGGGTAAGAGTCAGGGTGCTGTTGGGTCTGGGTAAGAGTTGGGGTGCTGGTGGGTCTGGGTAAGAGTTGGGGTGCTGGTGGGTCTGGGTAAGAGTTGGGGTGCTGTTGGGTCTGGGTAAGAGTTGGGGTGCTGGTGGGTCTGGGTAAGAGTTGGGGTGCTGGTGGGTCTGGGTAAGAGTTGGGGTGCTGGTGGGTCTGGGTAAGAGTTGGGGTGCTGGTGGGTCTGGGTAAGAGTTGGGGTGCTGGTGGGTCTGGGTAAGAGTTGGGGTGCTGGTGGGTCTGGGTAAGGGGGTTGGGAAGGTGCTGTTGAGGAGTGGTCATGGGGGTAGCAAGGGTCTGAATTCATTCATCAGAGTTCTCAAATCAGTTCATCTAACAGTAGCCTACTGTTACGGGACTTATTGCACTACCACCTTGACACACACCTTATACTGGATCACAGTACCAATCCTCAGTACATTCGTGTGAATCCTTGTTTTAGTATCTCTATCTTTAGTATATTTTACTGTTCCTTTTAGTTTAGTCACGATGATTTGTTGATTTGTTATTTTATCATTCTGTTCACATTGTTGTTTACGTTGTGTGTGGTGTCTTAAGCTGCTGGGACCTATCTATCTCCTGTGTAAATGTTTACATTACAACATTTATAAAAGCTATAGCACTATGAATGTTGCAGTAGCCTACAGATATCACTTTACTGCACCAGGGAAGACTGTGCGTGTGCTTCTTTTTTCTCCTAATGCACAGTCTGTGTGTGGTTGTCATAGTTACGGACTGAAGGTGGACATCTGGGCTGCAGGAGTGATCACCTACATCTTGTTGTGTGGGTTCCCTCCATTCCGCAGGTACAGTGGGCTACTCTCTCTCTCCCTCTCTCTCTTACCTCAATTCTCAACTGGAATACAACTCTGTGAACACTAACACACTCATAAACATGGAGGATACACAGACACAGCACACAACAGGTCCACAGGTCCATCACAGCTGGGTAGACAGCAGATGGTACTAGTTTAGAACAGAGATGTTCTACTTCATTGTAGATGCAAATCATAGTAGTAGTCCACACTGAATATTTTGTAGATTTGTTTTAATGATGATTCATCCATTTGACCAGCAATGGCACTTTAAACAGAAAAGAAAGTCACTGAGTTGGGATTTTGAAGGTTGCCTAGTGTGCGTCATAGCTGTGAGATAAGCCTTCAGTTGAGGTGTTATCATATTCAAACTCGCCTGCTTAACTGTGCATTCGCAGTCACGCACACACACAAGTATTTTCACGGTCATTTGCAGGTCAGTGAATGAGTGTAGGCCAGTGTGAATCCTATCCATAGGCTGCTATGAGTTGAACTGTATTGTATGTCACTCATCTCATGTCCCTGGAGAGTCCAAATGGAGCTGATGGTGTGTATCTGTATGTATGTTGCATGTGTCTCCAGTGAGAATAACCTTCAGGAGGACCTGTTTGACCAAATCCTGCTGGGTCGCTTGGCCTTCCCCACCCCGTACTGGGAGAATATAAGTGCCTCTGCTAAGGTGTGTATTAGCACAGAAATACATACACATGCTGGTGCACCTGTGCACTTGTCCCTGTCCCACGTGTCCCTCTCCTGTCCCGTGTCCATGCAGATGAACTCATCCCTACTGTAGTGTGTGTGTGTGTGTGTGTGTGTGTGTGTGTGTGTGTGTGTGAGTGGAGCAGAGAGGGGGGACTGTGGTGCTTCACAGACAGGCTCTGTGTCTTCCTCTGGCAGCAGATCCTTCAGCACAAGGTCACGAGCGCTAATTAGATTCCTGCTATTACTGCGGCACTGAGAGCAGTTCCAGGACAAAGTGTGCCAGGAGAGCAGCCTGTGAGAGGACAGCTCTGTGTGTGCTTAAACACACCCTGCCACAGACACAGCCACAAACCACCAGCAGCAGCAGCAGCAGCAGCACCAGCAGCAGTAGTGCTGCTCAACTGGGGCAGGCCGCGCTGCACACACGGCTGTGGGGCTGGATGGAGCTCTGGAGCGGAGGCTGCTTTATTTCTGGATCTGACCGGAGTCTCTCTCTCTCTCTCTCACTCTCTCCCAGGAGCTCATCGGCCGCATGCTCCAGGTGAACGTGGAGGCCAGGTACACTGCAGAGGACGTGCTGGCTCACCCTTGGGTCATGGTAAGGCTGTGGACGGGCCCTAGTGGCATGCTGATTCTGATGGCATGTATGCTGTGCTAGAGCTGTGTGTGTGATGTGTGCCTGTGTGTGTGTGACGCATGCCTGTGTGTCTGATGTGTGCCTGTGTGTGTGTGAGGCGTGCCTGTGTGTGTGTGACGCGTGGCTGTGTGTGTGTGACGCGTGCCTGTGTTGTAATCAGGTGTGTGTTCTCAGCAGGAGGATGCTGCTCTGGGGAACAACACGAGGATTGAGGTGACAGGTAAACTCAAGACACATTTTAACAACACGCCAAAGCAGAACAACACTTCCGCCGGAGTGTCCGTCATCATGGTGAGCACACACAAACGCACACACACGCACACACGCACACACACACACACACACACACACACACACACACACACAGAGAGAGAGAAAGCTAATTTTTCGAAATGCCGTTTAGAGCACAATTCCTTTATGGCGAGGGCCCATGGAGCTCCGCTGGCTCTGAGCGTTTGAAGTGAGCGGTGCTGTCCAGTGGAGAGCCCACTCTCTGCCTCCACACATGCTATGAGTCACTTGCTTGCATAAGAGCACCCCACATGACCCAGCGTTCTGGGGAGAGCCACAGACCATTGTCTCTGGAATGATAGCAGTCATGTTCATGGGGACTGTGGCATTATTATTGTGGAAGCAGCTCTGGGACATGGGGCTTGTTGAGCCCGTGATTGAGCCTCCCTGTGAGCCTGCGCACGTCCAGTAGATGAGCCTGGTGAAGGAGAGGGACATGTCCCCATGTTTACATGCCTCATCTCCTGCTCCAACACCACACTACAAGTACAGCCCTCTAGCTGAGAGGACATTGTCAGTAGAATGGCACTGCTAGTGGACACATGCACTGTTAGTGGACACGTGTGGTCATTTTGATACCACAGATGAATGAAGACCCATGCAGACCAATGGTAGGAAAAATCAGCAACGGAGTTGTATTTACAATAATGCGCATCAAGGGAGAGACAGCATGACTTCACCCTAAAGATCCATCAGAACTAGTTAGTGTTTAAGTACTCGGCAGCAAAAGATAGATAATTATACAGTAACACTGGCAAACTCAGGACACATCCAGTCTAACCTAATCAATGGCTGTTGACACAAAACAATAAGTGACATCAACCCTGGTGCCTTCCATGTTTAGGAGCAGTACAGATATCATACAGGGCCACAATGCAGGAGCATATTTTTAGTGTCAAAATTACCTACTAGTGAGAAATGCAGAACATTAAACCACATATTGGAATGTTTGACATCATGCTCTATTCCACATTCTCTCAACACATGTGTAGAATATCATTATTAGTGGACACATGTGTGAGGCAATGTTTGCATCATATTGTTGACCAGGACTGGTATGCTATGCAGGAAGTAAAGAATGGTGCTCATTTAGCTTGTGGTGAACTTGGCCCCTGTTAGTCCATCACTTCATCATCCTGTAGAATCCAGGCCTTCATGCTGTACCATTCTCATCCACCACACCACGCCACACCACACCACGCCACGCCACACGTCCATACACGCCTCTGGCTAGGCTCTGTATGATGACAGCATGCCATAGCAGTAGTCAGGGTTAGGAGCTGCACCGTGGGTGCAGAGGAGATCCAGTGCATTAGCAGGCACTCACTCTCTACATTCAGACTCATATTTAGTTTGACATGATATTTTGTTCATCCATATTATACAGGCACTATGTCATCTCACAGGGTCTACCATAAGTCATAGTCACAAGTGATTTTCATTTAGTCACATAATAGAGTGTCTGTGAATGTTTTCCAATATTACATCATCTTAGTTCCTTTTTCTTGTTGTTGTTGTTGTTGACCACGGGAGCACAGTGTCTGTGTTGTTGTGGTTATGCCATTATCTGTCTAGCTGAGACACAAGAGCCCCAAGAATGTGAGGTGTGTGCAGTCAGTCAGCACCCACCCCCACACACACACCAATGGCAGCATTTGACCCAGCACTCTTTTGAATTGGGCTTATTACGCACATGGCACACACCAGCCTTAGTTCCTCTGGTCAGAGCCCAGGTAGCAGTGTCCAACATGAGAAGGCTCTTAGTAGCACACAGGCCCGAGTGTTGTGGGGGCCTCAGCCATGGTGGGAGTTTGATGTGCTGTGGATCTCCTTCGACAGTTTGAGCTGTGAGGGGGGTCAGCCCTGTGCCCCTCCAGCCCACCTCTACACAGCCCTCTCGCCGGGACCGCAGCACGAGCCTGGAGCTGGACGTCTGGTACCTGCCGCCAGCCACTCTCCTGTCCAGTAACCCCCGGTGGGCTCCAGCCCGGCCTGGTCCCTCTGACTGACCTTAACCTGTGCTCAGCCTCCTCGGGCTACTGTAGCTCGGCTGTCTGACTCCTAGCCTCATCTTCCTGGCCTGCTCCTCAGTGCAGGGGAAAGGCCGTGACTGCCTCTTGTGTGGCTCTCCTCCCCGCTCACCTCTTCTCTGTTCTTCTCTTCTCACTCTCTAACACTTCCCCCTCTCTCACGTGTTGCTGTTCCGTTCACTCACTTCTGATGTGGTGTGATTCACTGCTTCTGAGTGGTTGTGAGATGTCACTGCGGTGTTTTGGGGGTGGGGTGTTGTGCTCTCTCTTCTGGCTGTATCTGGGGCATGAGAGGCCATATAGCAGTGCTAAGTGTTCCACCGCTGCTAACCCAACTGCTATTATACAGACAGGACTCTACTCAGCTAACCTCTCTGTCAACATCTGTGTCTTTGTCCTCGCTTCTCAGCTGTAATGGGCCTCAGAAGTTCTCCACTTTCTATTTTAGTTAACATTGAAAGACTTGTGTGAATACTGTTCATGGAGAATTTGTCACTGCCTCCTCATTGGCACACTCATGCAGCTTATCCTGCATCGCCCTCTTGTGGTGAAAAGTAGAATTGGAGGTTGCCATTGTATTGACAAGGACACAGTGAATGGTGATAGAGAGGTTTGCCAACAGAAATGCTTATTGCCTTGGACAAAATACATACCTAGCATTTAGTGCAGGGGAGGGGAACACTACTAAAAAACAGAGGTTTCTTACTGTAGCACCTAGCTACTGTTTGCCCATACACACTGGTTCAGGGCCAGCCAACACAACCTGAGCCTGACCTAGGCCACTCTGAGAAAACCCCAGAGTCTGCTCCTGGATCAGCATGTTGGGGCATACAGTTGCACGTAGCCCTCTGCTGTCATGACCTGTTTGTGCCCAGTTGAGTAAGACTAGTTTCTGTCCCTCTGCTTCCTCCCTCTCCCCTGCCCTCTCGCCTGCATTACCTCCCTCTGGTTAGCTCCAAGGCAATGGTATGTACTAACACTCACCGCTCTGCCGCACAGTCAGCGCCTGCTGCTTCACCATACAACTCACTAGAACAGCTGGGGGACGTGAGAAATGTGCCATATACTGTGCTGTGCTCCTACAGCAGGATTTGGGACTCAGTAGATGAGAAAGTACAGCTCTATTAGCTGCAGCAATTTAGATCAACAGGCAACCAGACACAAGTCATGTGGCGTGTGGTTGCCTGATGGCAGTTTCTCATTTTGGCCCCCAGTGAGCATGCTCAATGTTGTTAAGACCAGCTGCTTCATGATATTGGTGTTTAATCTGCTTTGGGAGTCTGAGTAGTAAAGCCACCACTCACTTAGCATCAAACACGTTGGCCTCTTAGTGGCCAAGCCCCTCTATGGAGCACTGTTTTTTACTCAAGAGTGTGTATTTGTAGGAGAAATGAACTGAATTGGTACTGCCCTTAAAGGTGCTGTAAGCGATATTTGTCTTTCTTGTGTTTATGTATTTGTTTTGTCTTGTTTGTGTACCTGCAAGGTAATTGGTAGGCAATAATTGTTGCCTACCAATAATTGAGACCAGGTTATGACCTCAGGAGAGTTGGACACAGTTTGGAGTTTTTTCTCATAAAGCTCTCCATATTGTTTTTTTTTTCCATATCAGCAGTCACAGTGTAGCCCCTTCAGTGAGAGCACTCCCAACACAATATCGCTTACAGCAGCTTACTGTAGGGCACATACGGCTTGTAAGATGAAGTAATGTATCAACACTAAAAGAAAGAGTAGGAAGTGAGTTTACTTTGTTGTCAGGTGTATTTTAGAGTCTCACCTGGTAGGTCATCTGTATTCCTAATGTGTCTCATCTTTCTCTTACTGTGCTCTGTAGAACACAGCGCTAGATAAGGAAAACATCCAGCTTCATCGTCGTCGCCAGAACAACAGCCTGCCTTCCCCTGCCTCTGGGCAATCAGAGAAGATCTCCACCTCTGATCAGTCAGAGAAGATCTCCACCTCTGATCAGTCAGAGAAGATCTCCACCTCTGATCAATCAGGGAAGATCTCCAGTTCTGATCAATCAGGGAAGATCTCCAGTTCTGATCAATCAGGGAAGATCTCCACCTCTGATCAGTCAGAGAAGATCTCCTGTCCTGATCAATCAGGGAAGATCTTCACCTCTGATCAATCAGAGAAGACCCCATTTTGTGACCGTTCCCCCAAAGCACCCCTCTCCGTTCATTGGGAAAATCTGCCATCGTCCTCTGTACCTGAGCCAGACAACCCCTGTGCCCCCTCACCTGAGAAGCCACCCCCCTCCACCTGTGCTCCCACTGCTCCTGCAGCCCCCTCACCTGTGGAGACTCCCCTCTCCACCTGTGCCCCGACTGCTCCTGCAGCCCCCTCACCTGTGGAGACTCCCCTCTCCACCTGTGCCCCGACTGCTCCTGCAGCCCCCTCACCTGTGGAGACTCCCCTCTCCACCTGTGCCCCGACTGCTCCTGCAGCCCCCTCACCTGTGGAGACTCCCCTCTCCACCTGTGCTCCCACTGCTCCTGCAGCCCCCTCACCTGTGGAGACTCCCCTCTCCACCTGTGCTCCCACTGCTCCTGCAGCCCCCCCACCTGTGGAGACTCCCCCCTGGGTTCCACTGGAGAGCACTGAAGTTGCTGCTGCTGCTGCTCCCACTGCTGTGGCCCCTAGTCCCCCCCTCAGTCCCCCCCTCTCTCCTCCCCTCTCTCCTTCTGAGCCCCACACATCGCTCTCCTGGCCTGCGCCTCCCCCGGCCCCCTCCAGCTCTCTCCCAGAGCCTCCTCTATGCAGCCTTGAGTATGAAGGCCCTCCTCCTGCCTGGAAGCTGCTGAGGGAGGAGTGAGCCGCTGGTGGCCCACACCCGGCCCACACTCACGCCTGATGACCAGGGGAGATGAGCTTAGGCACCCTTACTTTAAGGTCATACATGTTCCTAGTATGAGCACAATGTATATTTGTCGCATACAATGAATTTACCCATTCATAGAAAAGAGCTTCAACCAGGAAAAAGCCTGCCTTCTGACTTCCTAAGCCAAGGCTCTCAGATAAAGCTGGTAACACAGCAAAAAGCTCACCACTGCATGTATTGCATTTGCATGTGTTAGGTAGTCATTTTCAGCATTCCAATTTCAGATCCCTTTCAAGCTTTGGCTATTCCGTATGCCTACCAGAGGCTCCTCAGATCCCAGACCCACTCCTCTGTCTCACAGATTAAGTCAACTATAAGCATTAAATGCTCCTCCTAGTGAACATACAGTAACTTGTGTCCCCTTAAAATGGAACTTGCATGACCACCCATACCCACATGAATCCTCCATTTCCCGAGTCAGTGTTATTAGAAAACAGAGTATTACCTTTTTCCTACGTTGTATGGAATACACTGGGGAGATTTGCCTTTTAGAGTACTTGTAATGTAAACTGTGTTGTGTCACTGCCCTGCCCTGGGCATTCAGATGGACAATCTGTGACCTTGAGAGTCAGACATGCCTTGTGAAGGACGTGCCTCAGAGGAAATCAAACTGGCCGCTAGCTAGCCTCATCCCGTCCCCTCTACCAGCTGGCCTGTCCCTCTAGCATGAACACGCCCAATGGAACTCCTCTAACCCCTAGTTGCTCATGGCAGCATTAAAGCAGGACCCATATCTATATATCTACAGCTGTCTACTCATTAGGACACACACGTTGGTGTAGTTAGCACTGCTGTATGTGATGAGCTACTGAACACTAGTACTGCATCCATGACTACTGTAGATCATGGTCAGCTTATACAACACTGATTAGGTTTGCAAAGGGCAATTGGAATTTGGAATTTGCTGACTTGCAGATCTGTTACAAAATTATGTCATTCATTACTGGACCTTTACACGGTCCTTCGCCATGATACACAAAATAGTGGATGAGCTATTTTTCTATGTTGTGATTGATTGACTGATTGTATATATGTGAATTTGTACTTGAAAGCATTTGAAAGATGATCAAGTTGTATGAGAAGACAATGTGAGTTAATCCTTGTTGATGTGACTTTTACTTCTGATTGTTTTTGTTTTATGTTTGCTCCTGGAGACTATGCTTGAATGTGCTGATTGTGATGAGTGGTAGAGGTCAATGCGTAAGGGTCCTCCTACTGTAGACAAACCTTACAGTTGTAGAACAAACATGAACACAGGACATTCATGCCCTTGGTGTCTTTTTGATGAAAAAGTAACAGAGGGTATGCAATAATATTTTTGTAAATATCTGCAAGCTTTTCCTGATTGTGGAGAGCCGTGTGGTTGTGATGAGGAGGCTGTGCCTCTGCTCCATGTGCTGTGCCGTGTGCTTCTGATCAGCATTCCTCTCACCTCTACTGACCAGTGAGGAGGCCTCAGGGCATCTAGTGACCCCGGCCTGAGCACCAATGCAGGATACATATTCATTTGTCTCATTCGGTGGTGCCCATGAAAAGCATTAATAGTGACTATTATAATGTGAAGTTGTTCTTACTTAGACTATCTGGAAGTTTTTGAAGGCTGAAATCTGGAGGCCTGGTTTAATTTTCTGTGGTTTTCTGCTCTATTCTTAAGGAATTTTTTAGCTGCATGCAAAATTCCTCTTCTGCGACTCACATTTTAGTCTGTGTAGCTGCTAAAAGTCACAGTGGTGGGTTCCAGTGTTAGTCACAATCTGTTGCTATAGCGCTCTTTCAGCTTCTCCCTGTGTTCTCTTCAAAATTCAGTTACGTTTTACATGCAAGGGATCCAGTTTTCAAGATGAAGGTGTAAAGTTTGTGCAGCCATTTTAAATGTAATCCTCTTGGCATAGAACCTTTTTTTCATTTTGTAATAGGAATTCATCAAAAACTTCATGAAATGCAATAAAATCTCTGAAATGATTTCTCATTGACTTTCATTGATGCGATAAGCGGTGGTTCACATTGATATGTGAACAAAAATGTACAGTATTAACATATTATATTACAAACAGGTAGATGTAGTAACATATTACAAAGACAGGCAGTCTTTGATACATGACAATACATGATAAGCTGCTCCAACAAATAACACCTCCAAAATCAATTTCTGATACAAAACTCCATTTTATTGTTTTGACTCATCACACAAATCAAAAAGACACTCATTGGAAATGGACTGCCGTAGAGTTGTGTGACTGTAAAAACAGCAGTCATTTTCATCCATCATCATTAATCACATATCTTTCCAATCAAACCAACGAGGAATGTTTGTCCATGGATAACATCTGTGCAAGACATTGTTTGAAAGGATAAATCACGTCCCTAGTGCTGTCACCACAAAGAGAGAGAGAGAGAGAGAGAGGAGTACGCACACAACATACTGAATGGAGCTCCTGGTGTGAGGAAGGTTGTGAGATATGACACTGAGTTTTAGAGTGGAGATGATCCAGTGATTCAGAAGGACCCTCGTGCTGTCACAGCCACGGGGAGCACAACGCCACCTCCTCCCGCCGACACCTCCCCCGTCACATCACCACGACGACACACACACACTACTACGCAATCTCATTAGCGGCCCTCCCACTTCCACCAGGCATGGAGCGCAGCCTGCCCTCTTCAGTGAAACCATATGTGAAGTATTGCAAAATACAGCATGTGCAGCAAGGAAAGATATGCCTGCATTTGGGCAACCCCACCGAGAAGAGGATGCTTCAGTCAGAGATGTGTGGATGCAGCTCCAGCACGGAGAGAGCTCCATCTGAGCCACCTCAGTCTCGTTTAAAACTCACCCCTACAGCAGCAAAAAAGCTATCAAGAAAAAAATCCCCCAAAAGACACAGCAACTGAAAAAATCACTCACCCCAAGAAGTACACAAATATATGGAATCTATATATGGACTATAGATGCAAATATAGTCATCTAGCTATTGACCACTCGAGCCCTTTATTTTTGGTGGGCTGAGGTGAAAATAGACTTTTACAGCTAAAAATAGATTTATTTCAATGATAGGTATATAACCCCACCCCTAAGATTTAATATTATATGAAATATCATAAGATCTACAAAATATAACAATGCCCTTTTAAAAATAGTTGACTTTTTAAACTTCTGCTGAGAGATACATTCAGAATTGGAACATGTATTCAGAATAGTGCCTCTGAGGGCCATGGCAGGATTGGGCTTGCAGTGGCCAGTGCTGTTGCCATGGTGAGCAGCAGGGCGGCCCGGTGATGTTGGTGCAGCTGACCGCTGGTCCCTCAGTAGCGCGTCTGGTACTCGTGGTGCCACCTGTTGAAGTCGTTGTAGAACAGGACGATGCTGCCCGACGCCATGCCCGTGATAATGCACCTGCAGAGTCCAAGAGAGAGACACAGAGTTCAGACACAGGCCTGCACTGGGCAACTTGTGCTCAGCAGACGTGTTAGATGCTTTTTTTTTTTTTTTTTTTTTTTTTTAAACATTAAAATACTACCATATGGACGAAAAGAGGAGCTCACAGAATCATAAACCAGAAAATAATTTACATTTCACCACTGACAAAAGTGACACAGTGACAGGGGCTATTTTGGGAATTAATAAACACACACGTATACGCACACACACACTCAGTTTGAGCTTGAGAGAAATGAGGTGGGTATCGTAAGACCCCTAATTGTCGGCCGTTTCGTTCGAAAATTCTAAAACAACAATGTTTTTTAATACCTTAAAATAACATTTGCTAAATGAACCTAACATATTTCGGTAGCCATAGGTGTGTATATTAGAACAATATCTGGCTTGGTTCTTACCGGGGCTTTTATCGCCTGAAATATCCAATTTAGTTTACCATGCTCGGGAGTTTAGCGCTGGCCGGGGGGGTTCATATTGTCGGCCTTTTCACATTCTACATCAGAGATTCTACAACAGAGCAAGATAGATCACAGACCGGATAATACGATACGTTGAAGTGCGTTCTATGACTCCATAGGCGCCATTTTGATAAGCTCAGGTGTCGTCACAGAGGCTGGCTACCGTGGGAATCATAAACATTAACTGAACATCTTGCTCCGCTCTAGAATCTTTGCTGTAAATCAACGGTTAGCTCGTCGCTAATCAAAATTCCACCGGAGCTCCAAGCGGTTTTGTAAATGCAGCCTTACAAGAGTGTTTTACAGCTCTTCAAGTCACGGTAAAATGTCATTTTTGGTACATAGGTCATTAAGAGACACTTATGGTGTGGGTGCTTGCGTTTCTTTATGAATCCTCCGTCTTAGTTTGTATAGAAATTAATATTAAGTTGCACATACACAGAAGTGTCCGACAACCCGTGCCGTCCGACAATACGTGCCGCTCCGATACATTAGCCAACATGAAAGACATCTGCATCCAAAAGTGCACCCAGACATTATAGTGTGCTGGAGTGGCTGTAGTGGCCCATGCTGTGGTGGACTCACCTCTGGTCGTGGGACATGGCCATGGAGCGGATGCCTGCATCACAGCCTGGGTAGGTGAAGAGCTGCTTCATGTCGTACACCTGCCACACACTCAGAACTCCGGCGTCCCCTCCACTCAGCAGGTACTGGCCATCCCTGCTCAGCTGCATGGCCTGCACACACACACACACACACACACTGAGCACTGGCGTCCTACTTTAGAATAATGCATCCATCATACCGACACACACACATACACAACATACCATGCACAAATATCCACAGCTTCAACATAGAAACACACAGGGAGACACACACATGGGCGCACACACACACACGCACACACACACACACACACACCCTAATAATTACCTATGCTGTGTGTGTGTGTGTGCGCGTGTGTGTGTGTGTGTGTGTGTGTGTGTGCAGATGGAGATGAGGAGGTGAATTCAGCTTCCTCCTCTAGTGTGCGCGCACACACACACACACACACACACACACACACACACACACACACACACACACACACACACACACACACACACACACACACACACACACACACACACACACACACACACACACACACACACACACACAACACACACAACACACACACAGCAGCACATGTGTGGCACGCTGCTGTCGGCCCTTTGAAGTAGCCGTGAGCAGATAAATGCGCGTGATAAGCATGGCGGCGGCCTGGGGACCAGCGATAGCGCCGTGTTCTGACTTGGCCAGTGGAGGAGAGTTCTGGCCGGTGGGTGATGAATGCGCGCCGCTCGGCCCTGGCGTCTGATTAGAGGGCCGCCGGGCTACGGGGTCTCCGCCTGATGTCTGCAGGGGGCAGCGCGGCCCCAGCAGCCCCGCCCCGCCCCGTCCCGCCGCTCAGCAGCCAGCCAGCGGGGAAGCAGCGCAGCCACGGCGGTGGACTCCAGCAGCGCCAGCCCGGCCCAGAGCCCAGAGATTTATTCTGCTCATCTGGCTTTTCCTGTGCTCATAAGGGATGTGTTACACTTTAAAGTGTCCCCAGGGAAACGGGGATAATATACGACATGAAGAGCCGCGGGGTGTAGTTTTACTCGGCGGCCCGAGCCAAGAGGGAGCCGAGGCTGATGCATGTGGTAACACCCACTGGTGAGATGACACCAGAACATGCAGCTCCACTGACCCTGATTCCTCACTTACAGTATCTGCTCCACACAACAGCTCCACACTCCAGCTCACTCTCACTCTCACTCTCAATCATGCTCCTGCCACACGCACAGCATGCTGAAGTTCCACTCTACACCACAGAGATGGATAGACCAAGAGATCAACAAGCTAATTCAGAGAGCAAGACACACTGGTTTGTCATTAAGCAATGAAATCTGTCTAAAACCATTTCAGAACCGGCAGCATTTTAGAGCTCTGTCCTAAGTAGCACCCTGGTCTACCACACACCCTTGTGTACATGCACCAGAGCCAAAGCAGAAATGTGCACAGGGCCGAATGGGCCTCTTTAACATCCCATAATCAGGGAGGGATTTATACGTCCTGTACATCATCACTGACCAGGCGGAGCAGTCACTCTGATCACGGATTACATGAGCGCGCTCAGAGGATGAGTCATAGGACGGCTCGCCATCTGATCTGGAGTCAGCGGCGTTCTTCAGCCTTCACCAGCCTACTGATCCTCTGCTGCATGTTTATTAGAAACACAGGGGGGAATCCATCATGGCGATGGCTCTGTAAGATCAGCCTCCAAAAGCCCAGCGAGCTCTGGCACTGCAGGAGGAGGAGGAGGGCAGCTGGCCTGTGATTTGTTTTCTGTTTGGCCCATATCTGTGTAGTCGTGTCTCAGGTTTCACTGAAGCCGCTCTCCGCACCGTTTAATGACCATGATCTATATATACATACAGTACACTTCAGTCCAAACTAACTAACTGGCCCACTGCTGTGCTCAGTCTACTAGTTTTGCAGCGTGTGTAGTACAGTATACTACTGTCTAGTATGGACTAACTGTAGCTACATGATGAAAAGAGGACTCTAAAGCAGTGGACTGAGCTGCAGACTGGTGAGGTTCTGACAGGCCAGCCGGGTCAGTCCAGGTTTGAAGGTGTGGTCTTGCCCATAAATCAGCTGCATGGCTCTGCGCGGATGACTACAAATCCAAGATGGCCGCTATGGCTCCGGTATCAGAGATCTATCTGATGTAAAACAAGGCTGGGGGCCAGCGCTGTGCAGACAGGCCCTCATGAATTCTTCATCCTCGCAGCGCCTCTCCAACTCCCTCCTCTGGCTCCTGAGCGGCCCCAAAGGTTATGCCCAAATTTATGGATGTGTTGATTACAGTTGATGTTTAATGCATGGATTTTGAACATGTCTGGTAAAATGATTAGAGAGAAAGGCATCTATGCCATGCTGGACCCAGTAGGGGTTCAAGAGTCCCTGACAGTAGAGGATAAAGCTTTAGAGCTTTTCTTCTCTCTGCAAGCCCAGGAATGTGATCACTACCTCCCAGACCCTCTCACACACACACACACACACACACACACACACTATGTTCCCCTTCCATACATAAAGACACACAGACTTGCACAAAGATGACTAATTCTCAGCCCCCGCACAGCCACTGTAAAGAGGCAGTGTATCCATGAGCACATGTGTAGGGCGTCCCATACTGTGTAGGGGCGCCAGTGGAGGTGAGATTGATACGGGTGTCTGCTGCCTGGGCTCAGGGCTCAGGGCACGGGGGGGAGAGGCCCTGACATGTCACGACTTCCTTGACGCTGGCTGACATAGCAGGAATTCACAGCAGGGGCAGACCAGGGGGGGGAGATGGGGGGGGGACAGCGCAGGAGTGCGTAGGAGAGGAGAGCCGACGACAGGCTGAGTGAGTGAGAGAAAGAGAGAGTGAGAGAGTGAGTGAGCGAATGAGTGAAAGTGTGAGTGAATGAGAGAGTGAGTGCTGAGACGCATCCCTTGGGCAGGCACAGGTCAGGGCTTTGATAGCAGTGAGATGGACAAGCCTGCCCACTGGCCCTGCTTAACACATTACTGTGCGCTTCAGACACAACAGAACGTGTCCGTGTGATGGCCATGAGTATATAGATCCACTGGAGGGGCTGTGGCTCACGAGCAGCACCAGAACATGGCTCCACTGCTCCAAAGCTACACTAGGCATGTTTGCTCTCCAGTGGAGAGTGCCGCTTGCCTCAGATGTCCCCCTGACAGGTCTGATCAGCAGGCCACCTCTCAGCGCTGGCCGCCCCGTGCACTTGTGGCTAATGCAGAGTGAGCGGGTGGCATGGCGGCCGCCGGGGGCCCCCTGGTCAGGCCTGGGAGCCGCGCGCTGGAGGGGGGAGCTAAGTGGAAACAAATGGCCAGACAGATAAGGGATGCTAATCAAGGTGCTGCCGGCCCGCGCTACGCTACGCTACGGAGTGGAGCTACAGTACACACACACACAGGACCCGGTGACACAGCAAATGGGAAGCAGGTGTGAGAGGGCCTCACTGCAGCATAGAGCAGCACACAGGCCTGTGGGCTTTCCCAGGACCTGAGTGGATGTGTGTGTATGAGTGCATATGTATATATGCGTGTGTGTGTGTGTGTGTGTGTGTGTGTGTGTGTGTGTGTGTGTGATTGTGTGGGAACGTGATTGAGTGGGGTATGTGGGACAGCTGCCTGCTGGTGACAAATGTGTCCTCTCATGCAAGAGAACAGGAGAGCCCTCCTTAGCTCCCACTCGGGGAGGAGGAGGTGAGAGAGAGGAAGGAGCAAAGGGAAGCCCTGTGATGAGGAGGGCCAGGGAGGGGAGGAGGAGAGGAGGAGAGGAGAGGAGGGGAGGAGGGGAGGAAGAGGGGGAGAGGGCTTGCTCAGCATGCCCCGGGGCAGTCAGAGCTTAGAAAACATGCCAGCCTTTAATCATGACCCAGACAAGCTCACACACACACACACACACACACACACACACACACACACACACACACACACACACACACACACACACACACACACACACACACACACACACACACACACACACACACACAAAGAGTGATGAAGCACAGAGGCTGTGAGGGGAAACAAAGCTCAGCAGAGGAAAAGAGAAAGTTCCAGGCCATGTCTGGGGGCAACGAGCCAAAAGCTGCAGTCTGAGACTGCCATTCAGTGTGTGAGTGAACACGCCAGAGAGAGGGAGAGATGGAGAGAGGGAGAGAGGGAGAGAGAGAGAGGGAGAGAGGGAGAGAGGGAGAGAGAGAGGATTGAGAGAGAGAAAGAGGAAAAGCAATTCTATTCACTTACAGTTTTATTCATGTATTCATTTATTCATCATTCGTTACCACCCAAAGTCAACATTCGGGTGATGATGCAAGGAAACTTCCTTTCTAAATGTTTATAACACACATCTGTGACGTGTGTGCCGTGTGTGTGTGTGTGTGTGTGTGTGTGTGTGTGTGTGTGTGTGTGTGTGTGCGTGTGTGTGTGTGTGTGTGTTGACTGAAAGTCAGTACCTTCACATTCTCCTCCATCTTCCGGTGGGCCAGTAGTTTGCCGTTGACGCTGAACAAGCAGAGGTGGCCCTTGTCGAAGTAGACCACGCAGTGGCCCTCAGTGGAGGCCTGGACGAGGCGTGGACGCACACAGCCCTCAGGGGCGCCCAGGGTGCGCAGCAGGTCCCCGTTCATGGAGTGGATCAGACAGGGCCCCTCTGGGAAGAGCACGGCACACAACTCAGCTCAGTACAACACACACATAAGACAACTCAATTCAACTCAACTCAACACATAGAAGATGACTCGACTCGACTCGACTCGACTCGACTAACAACACACAAGACAACTCATCGTACACAAGACAATTCAACTCAACACACATAAAACAACTCAACTCAACTCAACACACATAAGACAAGACAACTCAACTAAAACAACTCAACTCACATAAGACAACTCAACACAACACAACACACATAAGACAACTCAACTCAACACACATAAGACAACTCAACTCAACACAACACACATAAGACAACTCAACTCAACACACATAAAACAACTCAACTCAACACACATAAGACAACTCAACTCAACACACGACAACACACGACAACACACAAGACAACTCAACTCAATTCCACACATAAGACAACGGCATAAGATAATGGCATCCTGCACAAACAAGGCAGTGGAGGCCACAGGGGCAGATGTGCTCAGCTCTCCTCACTCACCTGCACAGCCACTGATGACCAGGCCCAGCTCTGCACACACACTCGCACACGTCACCTCACAGTCGTGCCCTGTCAGGATGGCCCGGGGTGTCACAAACTCTTCTACACACACACACACACACACACACACAAAACAAAGAAACACAGGAAAAATAGTCAAGTGTTAATAGGGTAGAGGTGATTCCCACTAAAGGCACTTCTAGGGAGCACCTGTCTTCTTAGGAGTATGGGGCTGCATTGACCACCAGAGACCACCAGGTGGAGTTCTTGGTTTAGCAAAAGAACAACAACAAAAAAGGAATCAGGGTATAAACAGTGAAAAATATACATTTTACACTTAACTACTAACTAGTACAGTACATTTAACAGTTAAAAATAAATGAAGACATCTACACGTGCTTTGCCTGCCTTTGACAGTAAATACAGATGGAGGTGAAATAATGACAGATCTGTGAAAACGGGCAAATATTGTCAAGAGATGATCTTCATGTTTGATGAAATAATACAGCAAAGATGAACAAAACAGAGACAAGAGAGACTTCATGCGATCACAGTTACAGTGTCTGAGAGAACACTAACAGCTCAATCACCCTCTTCCACTGTGGGACAGCCAAAGCCTCACAGCTGGACATCTCTCCCTCTCTTGCTGTGTGTGTGTGTGTGTGTGTGTGTGTGTGTGTGTGTGTGTGTGTGTGTGTGGTTGTGTGTGTGGTTGTGTGTGTGTGTGTGTGTGGTTGTGTGTGTGTGTGTGTGTGTGTGTGTGTGTGTGTGTGTGTGTGTGTGTGTGTGTTTGGGCTTTGTAGTTGGCCTCGTCACCAGTTCATTAGGAGTTCATTAGAGGCCTGGCCTGTGCGCCTGGGGTCTGCTTAAACTACAGCAGGGGCAGGAGCAGCTCACGATGAGCCTAGCAGATGCACAGGCCTTGTGATGATCTCTCTTGCTCTGTGTGTGTGTGTGTGTGTGTGTGTGTGTGTGTGTGTGTGTGTGTGTGTGTGTGTGTGTGTGTGTGTATGTAAGCAGAGGGAGCAGGGGAAGTCCCAGCACAAGCCTTGTGTGTTTATGGAGACAGAGCTCTGGAGTGCTTCAGTACAGGCAGCCTTATGATTCTAGATATCAGGACAACTCAGTGTGCTTCCTAGATGTTTACTATTATGAGCACTAAGCATACTCTTTTGTTCAGCGTAAGACTTCTCTGCATCCACATCAGTTTGAGCACAAGTCCCCATTAAACCCGTCCAAGTGACAGCAGGAGGAACTGGACCTTGACTCACCTCTACAGTAAAAAGGGCTACTGGAACAAAACCTGGCTGTATTTACTTAAAGATTTTTACAAGGGATCTAAACACATACATGCACGCAAGTACACACACACACACACACACACACACACAGACACACACACACACAGACACACAGACACACACACACACACACACACACACACACACACAGACACAGACACAGACACACACACACACACACACACACATACAAACGCACACACACACACAAACGCATGCACGTGCACACACACAAAATACAATGCCTCAAAGTAGAGGTTTCTTTAAGCGCCAGACATCCTAAATGTCTTAGGTCTGACTTATGTTGTACAAGTGCAGGATTAGTGACTGATGTGGGATTGTGCCAGGAGGAGATCAATAAAACTGATATATTGGTGTATCATTTAACCCTCGAGTCCTCGGGCACCATTTGGTCTGCGTTAAGCCACATCTGATTACAATCTAATACCTCCACACGTATATCTACACAGCCAACCAGCAGAGTTCAGCTGAGTATCACTTACCTGGAGAGAAATGGAGAGAGAGAGGGACAGAGAGAGAGAGAGAGAGAGAACGACAGGGAGAAAAGGACAGGAAAAGAGAGGGACAGGGAAAAGGAGAGAGAAAGAGAGAGGGGAGAGGGAGAGGGAACATATGAGAGTGTAATTGCCAGAATTCAGTCCGATGAAATTCTATGAACTTAACAATTGAGTCATTAACGGCACTTTTTGCATCCTAATCATACAAATAAAGTTGAGTTATGGAAAGAATGTCTGAACAGCACAAACCACTAACACAAATGTTATAAGCGCGGTGGCTTGCTGTGCACATTTCATATCTTTTCCTCTAGGTGGCAGTACAGTCGTTGGAATCACCTTGATCAAAGAGTCTTGATGGCTACAGTGAAATCAGTCTCTCTGCAGCAACAATCCCAACTAAAACAAGTCATATACACAAACACACACACACACACCTACTGTAGCAGACAGGCTATGAGGCCACAAGCACATGAGGACATGACGGCCCTTTAACCACTGCGTGTGGATGGTGTGTGTCTGTATTGTGCACTTGTGTGTGTGTGTGTGTGTGTGTATGTATGTGTGTGTGTGTGTGTTCACTAGAGCCTCAGCATGCACACGTGCATGTGGATGTACAGTATATCCCTCACATACCTGGTGCCTGATGCTCACCCAGGACACAACTAATATGTGCCACTTAGCAATGCAAACACACACTAACATCATGGAACAGGGAGGGGTGCAGAGAGAGAGAAAAAGAGAGAGAGAGAGAGAGCGAGAGAGAGAGAGAGAGAGAGAGAGAGAGAGAGTAGGTAAGAGAGTGGTGTTTGGAGAGAGTATAAAGGGAGTCTCTGGCCCTGTGGCCAACAGACTCTGGTGCGGTTTGTGGTAATGGAGCGGCACATTGTTGTGCTGAGGGGCTGAGCTGAGCTGATTACTGCCACGCTGCTATACGCATGCACGCACGCATACACATGCACGCACGCACACACACACACGCACGCGCATACATACTGTACATACACATACACACACACACGCACGAGCGCACACACACACAAGCGCGCACACACACGCACACACACTCGTTTAAACACTCAAAACACAGCAAAATATTTCATATTCATGCTACACAAATTATTTGAACTACATTACCACTGAAACACACACACACACACACACACACACACACGCACGCGCATACATACTGTACATACACATACACACACACACGCACGAGCGCACACATACACAAGCGCGCACACACACGCACACACACTCGTTTAAACACTCAAAACACAGCAAAATATTTCATATTCATGCTACACAAATTATTTGAACTACATTACCACTGAAACACACACACACACACACACACACACACACACACACACACACACCCACACACACACACACACACACTTAACAAATATAATAACATACTCAAATATTTTGCTCCTTTACAAACACTAGAGGTGCCATCTATTCTGTCTTGGAGACTTAGTAGATACTCTGTAGATACACAGCTGAGGTTGAAGCTGCTTACGCACAAAGAAAACATAAATATGGCATGTACTGTATGCTCATATCCATATGAACTGGTCACCATTTAAATTCTTCCACACAATCAGCAAATCATTATGACATAATGTGCAAATTCTCTCTCCTTTTCTAAATACTTGAACCCGCTTGTTTGAATGATGAATGTTGGAAAATGTAGCTAGTTTTGAAGCATACGCTGATGAGGTCAGTAAATGAATAGCACCTCCAGAGTAATGTGTTGAAGTGAAAGCATTATAAATCAAGTGAAGTCGTCTAAAGGTGTGAAACTCCACATCAGAACAACTATTTTAAAGAGAGGAACAAAGACACGCAAAGGAAAAGTTGAGAACATACCCATCTAAAGCATATATATATATATATATATATATAAACACACACACACACACACACACACACACACACAATGATATAATACACACAATACGCGTAGCACTACTGTAAAATACTTTTCTATTCAAATATCCTAAAATTGGTAAGAAATATAAATCAGTTATGGCTAGTGCAGACATGTTGTAAATAACAGTTTTTAACGGAGTATGGGCGGTTAAGCTCTTCTTAAGGAGGCACCAGTAGGCTTTGGGCTACTTGACTATCTGGAGCGACGGCATCTGTGGGATTGATATGGGTTTACAAACAGTTAAAAAGAAAGAACTTTCAACAGAAACATATTGGTCTATCAGTGTTCTAAGAGTGTAAGGCTATTCCATACAAGAACCTGTGTATGGCAGCTTTAGCAGGATCCAAAGAGACCCGGGAGGCCCCAGAGCAGAACACTATTATCTCTAGTTAGAGAAACAGATGCCGCACCAGGCTTGGGCTTCTACTAAACAGTAGCCATAAAACAGCAGCTTCGTCATCTTCATCATCCTCATCAGAGAGAGGGCTGTGCGATTCTGGACGGCTCGGCCCAGTGAGGAAGACAAAGCCATATCCACAACTGGCCTTCCAAACCAAAAGACTCAAATGTGCTAACTGAAACAGATCCTGGGTAGAGGATGACTGCAAATATGCCAGAGACAAGTGGCGGTGATGGTGTTTGGAGCACAGAGAGGAGACGTGGGGAGGCCCAGAGCTAATGAGCAGATGACAGAGGAGTGAGTGGAGAGGAAACGTGATCGTCTGGGCTGCTCTAGTGCTGCTACAGGGTGCCATTTGGGCAGAGGGAAAGCCATCTTAAACAACCAACTCCATTACCTGGCCATGCCATGCCATACCGCATGGACAGCACTTGACTGAATTGACTGAAATTGACTGAGACCCAAAGCATTGTTTCAAATGACCAGTCGGTGAAGAACCAGTCAAGCAAAGTTTGTGATTGTTGCAAGGGGATGAACACACTTTATATATATTTTTATTTCATTTTAGGAATAACAATGAAAGCTTAATAAATAAATAAATAACATAAATCCAAAATATGCTATTTTCTGGAAAACGTGTAATTTCTTTTGTATATAAATCAAATGAAATATGAATATTTTTTAAATAGTCAGGCCACATCTAATTTTTGGAAGCTGATAATATGAAAATGGACAGCAAAACACAGATGTTCATTTCAAACAGTACATTTTTTATGTACAATTTGTACAGAATTTAGATCTAATGTAATTTATTATTGTTGCCAATAGCTTTTAATAACAATACATTTTCTGTGTGTATTCAATTTGTTTATTTAAAATACTGTATAGACAAATATGTGTATTCTATTTCTATCTATTTTCTACTGTATGCTATAAGCCCTTTCTTTTAAAATATTTGGAAAACGCCAACACTCCCAAGCAAGCAGGACGCTTACATCACCACAATGACCTCTGCCAGATGAATGCGGCGATGTGCTTAATTAACTCAATCTCGGTCAGTCATAAATAGTGCTCCATTTGCAGCGGGGCACTTAACAGAGTGTAGTGGACGTGTGTGTGCGGGATTAACACACGGAGAGGTGGCTGTTTGAAGCTGCCGCCGTGGCCATATGTTAGTGTGTGAGCAGCCCGCCGCCTCCCTGGGTCCTGCACTTTTATAGAGCCGAGATGGATGGGCTTGAACTTTGATGTGCCTGCGACCCCACTAGTCACACACTCTCACTGCTAGTGGCCTTCTCTAACTTTCACTTACACACACACACACACACACACGCACACACACACACACACCCGTCTCTTTCACAGATGCAAACGCAGGCAGAACCCATTTGCGGCTCAATAGTGGCCTGAAACCCAATCTGTGTGAAAGAGGCCTGCTGTGGTCAGATGAAACTTGCTGTAGCTCCACAGAGTGAGCTGTAAATCACTGTGTTGGGCCTGTCACATGGCTGTGTGTGTGTGTGTGTGTGTGTGTGTGTGTGTGTGTGTGTGTGTGTGTGTGTGTGTGTGTGTGCGTCTGTGTGAGCAGGAAAAGGAGAGAGAGAGTAAATTTGTGAGTGAAGAGCAGAGGAATTCACACTGCCCATTAACAATTTCGTCATTTAGCCAATGCTAGTGCATTCTATGAGAGCACTCTTACGGACAGGGGAGGTTTGGCGATAAGATACAGGGAAGTGTTTTATTCCACATGAAGTGCTTTGGACTAAGTGATGTCTCCACGCATCTCGGCCAGCCTGCTGACTGAGCGGACTGCACTTCTGTCCAGCTCTTCTGTGGTCAGCTCCAGCCGTGGGAGAGCCGCTCTCTGTGTGAGGTGTGTGTGAGGTGTGTGTGTGTGCTGGTGTGTGGCGCTTACTTCCAGGGTTCTCCCCGATGCTGTTGTGCTTGCCGTTCCAGTACCAGAGCAGCAGGGTGGCGTCCCTGGAGCCAGACAGCATGTAGCAGTCGCCCCCGATGTAGGACTCGGAGCGCGCCAGACACGTCACCACGTCCCGATGGCCAAACACGATCTGAGTCAGTTTCCCTGCCACAACACACACACACACACACACTGGGTTAGGCTCATGCACGGGCATGCCATTTAAAGATTACAACACAGATTACAACCATTTGACATATTGAAGCGTAATGCAATTCACTAAATTATGGTCACACATGATTTATTCTTTAGAGCTATTTATGGCTGCTAGACTGGAACCAATATCCTCATTTGGTGCAGTGGCCTTTACAACAGCACAACAGTCAAGGATTGATATTTGACATTATCATTACATCTGGGAAAACGCTAGCAATTACATAAGATGAAATAATATGAAATCTTATCATAAATTTAACATACAAATTCATCATACAAATATATACTATTTCCAAAACAATTTAACTGACCTCTGGGAAGAAACGTAAGGCATTCATGAAATACTCTATTTAATACGCTATTTAATTTAGCAACATACAATAACACACACACACACACACACACACACACACACACACACACAGCGATGCACACACAGCAAATCCACAGACTGCTGCTATGTGAAGAACTCCCAAATGAAGCGGTGCGGGGCTTTGGGAGGCGTCTGCTATCTGTTAACCAGTCGACACACATCACAGACTGATTTTTACAGGAGTGTAAATATTTGGTCTTGAGAAGTGTGTGTGTGTGTGTGTGTGTGTGTGTGTGTGTGTGTGTCCTGCCCATGGGTCTCTTTCTTTCTCTCTGTATGTGTGTGTGGTAATTGCTGTCAGATTGCAGGCTGAAGTAAAGGGCTTGTATGCCTGTCTATATGATGGCATAACAGTCTGCATGTGTGTGTGTGTGTGTGTGTGTGTGTGTGTGTATGAATGTATTGACCTCTACGGTCAGTGTGTGTATATTTTCATTGCCAACTCCAGTGCTGCAGATGACATTTATTTCTGTGCATCAACATCAGTCTGATAATTAGTAGCTCCGTAGTGCAGGAGCTGTAACCACACACGTAACAGGGCTGTGTGCTCTGCGCTGCGCTGTGCTGTCTAACATAACCCAGCCCGGCCCAGCAGCCCAGCAGCCCAGCGAGGCCCAGTGAGTGGCAGGGAGAAGTCTGCTCCTGCAGCACTGGCTTAATGAGTGCTACTGTTCAGACAACAGCTCCACACGGCTGCAGGACACACACCAGAGCCAAACACACACACTCCAAATGAGTCAATGCAACAGTTAGATTTGGCAATAGCCTCCATAGCACTGGAAACTCTGTGGCTAAGTCATTAGTAACTGTCTATAGAGCAGAGCAGCATTGTGTTCTATGGGCTCCATACAAAGGTAATGGATGTGAAGGCCAGCCAGAGCAGCAGCACACTAATGCAATCAGGGGCTGATTGACACAGAGCCGGCCCACAGCAGGGAGCTCCCATCAGCCCTTAATGATAAGATAAACTGCTCTGGGTGCATACACCACTACTCTCACATATACAGCACACGCACACTACACTACACTGAGCACAGCACAGTCTCAACCACCCCACTATACACACACATACACACACATATACAAACACACACACACACACACACACACACACACACAGACACACACAGACACACACAGACACACACAGACACACACAGACACACACAGACACACACAGACACACACAGACACACACAGACACACACAGACACACACAGACACACACAGCCCTATTTCTCCATTAGCCTCTCGTCTCGATTCTCTGTTTCTCTTTCCAACCTTCCATCTGTCTCACAATGAGATCCTTGGCCTCTGAAATTGAATTGTGTGAGCCCCATGTAGATGTGTAGATGGGTGGACGCAGGCTACTCACAGGGGAGAGGAAAGAGAAAAGGTGTGTGTGTGTGTGTGCGTGTGTGAAATGGAGCTGTCTCAGACGCGCGGGGCTCATTCATGACCTCTCGCCCCCAAACACCACCCCCACTCCTCCGCCCCTCCCCCGCCAAGCCGAGGCGTGGGTCGCCGTGGTTACCTGAGTCGGTGGAGTAGACGCGGAAGCTCTTGTCCCAGAAGCCGCAGAGCAGGATGAAGCGGTTGTCGGCGGTGATGGTGAAGCACTGGGAGTGGACCTGGATACTCTGGTCCAGCACGTCCGAGATCTGCCGCCGGTGAGTCCCCACGCTACTGGCTGAGAGACCGGCACAGACAAGGAGCACGCATTAGTATCGCACACACACACACAGACACACACACACACACACACGATATAGATAGACAACAGACAGACAGATACACAGACAGACAGACAGACAGACACAGATGAGGGATCAGCCTGACAGAAGTCTCCTATAGAAGGGCTGCATAAGTAGAGTTGTGTTTTAGAGCGAATAGTCTGGAAGAGAGAATGAAGGGAAAGAGGGGGGTCAACACACAGAGCAGCTACTGTATAGGATGACAGAGTTCTCAGAGGAACTTGAGCTGAGGAGATGCATCTTTGATCAAGAGCAGCCCATTGTAAACTAGAAAAGCCCTCGGATAGCGCAGCTACCTCCGCCTGCATTGTTTTTCCTAGGTTGTCATACATTTGAGCCTAAACTATTCAGATCGCCACCACGTGGCCATACCGTGCCATTACACCACTAAGCTAAATACATAAACGCCTCGGAAATCCCGACGGAATTACGGATCACTTCCCTGAAAATCTCATCAAAATCCATCCATTACTTTTTGAGTTATCTTGCTTACAAACAGACAAACAGACAGACAAACAGACAAACAAACGCCGGTCCCAGATGAAAACATAGCCTCCTTGGCGGAGGTAACTACAGTAAGTGTGTGTAGTGTGGGCATGTGTGTGGAGCGGGGGGTGCTGGAGGGGAGGGGGGGGGGGGGGGGGGGCTGGGGGAGAGCAGCAGGCCCAACGCACGCACGGGGAAGCAGGGACAGAAGGAGGAAAAATGAAGGTAAGCTGACAAATGGGGGGGGGGGGGGGGGGTAGAGGAGACAGACCTAGGGAATGTTTGAGAGTGAGCAGCTTTAGACTGAAAAAAGAAAGAGAATGTCATGAATTTTACTCCCACTTCTCTCCAACACTGAAGCGGACATTAAACCCTTACAACAAAAAATATGAGGTTGCCGGCGGTGGGCATTTATGATTTTCACACAGGCGTGATTTGTGGCTGAGCACATAAACTAGCCTAACGACCGAGCGCTTCCTCACGCTCTCCACTCACGCCGGGAGAGAGCCTCTCCTCCTCACAGCCAGCCGCAGCAGCCCCGCACTCCATGGGAGCTACGCCTGACCCCCACCCACCCCACATCTGTTAATAAAGTGTCGGCGCAAAGTGCTGAGTGGCAAGTTAGGAGGCAAAAGAGGGACGAGGTAGGACCATAGAGATGGCCAGAGAGACGGAGATGGAGATGGAGGCAGGGACAGGGAGAGGGAACTGAGTGACCACTGCACACCGTGGCATGCCAAAGGGACAAAACAACACAAGAGTGTTTTACTCCACACACACACACACACACACACACACACACACACACACACACACACACACACACACACACACACACACACACACACACACACACACACACACACAAAAACATTCAGAAACAGGTGTGAGGCCCAGAGACACCATGACACACACCAGTGGCCTACTCCATCCAAACACACGCACACATACACAATCACAGACACGCATACACACAGACACAAATGCATGAAAACACACACACACACACACACACACACACACACACACACACACACACACACACACATATACACACACACACACACACACACACGAACACACAGGAACACCAAGCTGTCCTAGCAGTCAGTTAGAATTTACAGTGTTTAAAGTTAGCCTACCAAGGAATGTAGGCTGCATAAATACAGAGATGACACTTTTTCAGGAAGAAAAGAAAAATGGCGCACTCGTCCACAAAGAGGATATGTCATGTTTCTCACGGAGAGCCAGAAATTAGGCAGAATAGAACAGAGACCTGTCCTGGACACAAGCATGGAGTAAGAAGACTATAAATACGACACTGACATATTCAGCTTAAACCTTAACCCTTGAAACAAACTAGCATTCCACTCACATGACAGGCCTCACAGTCGGACTATATCTCACGGCCTCCCCTCTTCTCCTCTCCTCTCCTCTCCCACCCTCTCTCCACCATCCCTCCATCCATCCTCTCCTCAGGACTCAGGACTCAGGCCGGCCCTGCTCTCGGCCCTTCACTCCTTTACCACTACATGAAAAGCTAATCAATTCCTTCTAGTGCGCCCCACTTAGGAGGCAGCCTATTGATTGGCTGGGAGCGTGTCCACACCTGCTGACAGCATATCATTACACACTCTTCAAATCCTCATTAGGGCCAGTCAATAGCACCCACACATCTGTGGCCTTAACCAGCAGCCACCACACAGCCAACGCCATCCATCCTAGACAGCAGCCATCCCATAAACACCTTCACACACACAAACGAGCCCATAGACCATAGAGCAACACCCTGGTCTAGAGCTGGAGAACATCACACCTATGGAACACAGAGCCATAACATGAGGCTGAGACGCCTTCAAGCACCAACGCAAATGCACATTTCACAACAAAACCCTCTCCACCAGCTATGAGGCCAGTGAGTGGTGCTGGCCAGCCAGAGCTCTGAGCAGAGGCTAGTGCGTGTGGTGTGGAGGGAGGGCTGCAGCAGATGTGGACGAGGAGAGGTCACATGAGCGCAGTGGGAGCGCAGTGGGAGCGGGAGCTCCATAAAAGGGGAGAGAGGGTGAGAGGACAGGCACAAGAATCCTGGACCTTCTTACTGACGGGAGGGAGGGAGGGAGGGAGGACAAACAACACCATATCATGTCCATAGGGCTGTTGAGGCCAGTTGGACTCAATTCGGATTCCATCTGAAACCTGGATTTCTGACAGTTATTGTAGCTTAATTATCATAGAAATGGGCCATTTAGCAATTTGAAAAAGAGAGATAGAATCAGTATGGCTAAAACAGGGGCTTCTCTATGATTCTTTCTTTCTCCTTTGTTCATGTCCTCTCATCAACAAGTCGGAGCCGTGAGTGTCCAGGGAGCCGTGCTGCAGGAGGCCATATTGTCCAGACAGCAGGCACAGAGCACAGCGCTCAGCTCCACACATTATTACACCATTCATATTCATCTGCCTGACACACACACTCTTCACTGAGCCACATTAAAGAGAGGGTGCTGGAGACAGAGGAGAAGAGAAGGGGGGAGAGAGAGGGAGAGGGAGAGAGAGAGAGAGGGAGAGAGAGAGGGAGGAAGGGAGGGAGGGAGGAATGATGAAATACAGGGTAAGCCACAGCTCATTGCATTCCAATTTGCATGCAAATGCCTCGTGCCGTAGTGGCAAGTGCGCCTGGCAGTTTGGGTGAAAAACAACAGCAATCTCCACCCAGGGCCGTCGTCATGGCAATGACAGACAAGAAACTGACCTATCAGAGGGTCGATCTCCACTGGCAGCTGGTACTGCTGATCTTGAACAGAAGAGCCTTGATGACCTGCAGAGAGAGTGGTGGAGAGAGAGAGAGAGAGGGAGAGAAAGAGAGAAAGAGAATGAGAAATGGTATTAATACTGTAGTCATGTGGCTGTTAGGGAGGGGGTGGCTTATTTATGAAGGATGCTAAAAAGTCATTTCCTGCGCGGCTCAACTATCCCAGTGAATTTGTGCTCAGTCCAGCGGAGACCCAGAGGAGACGCTGGCCGCCAACCACAGCACACCCTGCTCAGTGCTCACGCACGGGACTCATCCTACTGCTCACATAAACACCATCAATACAGGGCCGCAATATAGCAGCTCCAGCCATCGCTGACCTGGAACTGTGTGTGTGTGTGTGTGTGTGTGTGTGTGTGTGTGTGTGTGTGTGAGACAGCGGGCCAGACTACACATAAAAGGCGCTACTACTGGGACTAGAATACGAGCTCTTGTGTGAACTCTAGCTGCACGCTGTCAATTAGGCCTCAGCCATGCCAGAGAATGGGCAAGCAGGGAGCAGCGCAGCACAGCGCAGCACAGTACAGAGCAGCGCCAGCCCTCAGCCTCCTCCGCTGCACACCCCCACAGGGCACCGCAGCTCATATGCTCCCCTCTCTCCCCCCCTCTGCTGGAGGGCCCGGGGGCTTGCCCATGCACACGGATTGACGTCAGTGACATAAAGAGGAGCGGGAGCGGGAGCGGGAGCGAGTCCTGACTGATGAGAGTGGACAGGAACCCTAATGCTGACCAGTGGAAGTGTCACATTCTATTGGGAGCTGCTGGAGCGCCTCAGACATGAGTGACTTGCCCAGGTCAGCCCAGACGCGCTCTCCACACCACAACACACACACACACACACACTCAACTCTATCTCTCAACATAGACACCCATCCATCCATCCATCCATCCATCCATCCATCTATCTATCCATTTATCCATCCACCCATCCATCCACCCATCCATCCCTTCAGTGTGTGTGTGGAGGATCTGGGTTAGCATACATGCAGAATGTATCTGAGTAACTGAGCGGAGTCTGTGCAATGCTGCAGATGTATGACATGGCAGCAGCTAGTGAGGAGTGTGTGCCAGTGCCGTGGCGTTGTGTGGTGTGGTGCCCGTGGGCGTGTGCGGAGAGACTCACCGGTGAGGCCGTGCCACTTGTTGACGGAGAAGAGGCGGTTGGCGGTGACGGTGATGATGGCGGGGCTGGCCAGGCCGGGCTGCGTGTTGGCCGCCACGTGGGTGACGGGCGAGTTGGAGGGGAACTTGAGCACCATGATGACGTCCTGCTGCATCTGCTCTGTGAACATCAGCGGCGTCTGCAGGAGGAGATACTGTTGAGACCCATGACCGCACACACACACACACACACGAGGGGTGGAGGGGGGGGAGGGATGGAGGGAGGGAGGAGGGAGGGGAGGATGGAGGAGAGGATGGAGGAGAGGTGAAGAGAAAAGCAAGTTAGGAAGCCAGCAGAAGAGACGCCCAAGCACAGACCAGGCCAAGAGCAGGAGGAGCACGCCGCAATGCTCCAGATGACACCGCCGCAATGCCGTCTCGCAATGATGACATCATCACAAGAGCAGTGAGGCTGCAAGCGGCGCGGTGACATGAGGAGCACAGCAGGCCCTGAGGAGCAGAGGGGGGAGCAGTGGGGAGCAGGGGGGAGCAGAGCAGCACTACCAGGAGCTTAGGAAAAAAAGGCCATGATTGCACAGTCCTGAAGTCAGTCAACCATCAAGTGCACTTCCCAGCGCGATGCTGTTTGCCATTCAGAGAGAGATCTCCAGGCACGGGAGGATTGGGACGCAGCAGCACTGGCTAATCACTGGCTGGCCTCACGCTACGGCGCGGGCTGGATGCGTCTGGGCTGCTCGCACGTTCTGACTTATTTGCTCCCAAGTGAATATGATGTGCAGCTCAAACAGACTGTCGGCCATTGAACGATGCAGAAACTTCCACTGACAGCAAAACAATTCTGCTATGCTTATGACTTTGATATAAATCTGTGAAATTACATCAACAAGATGGTAATACAGAAAGTGTGTGAGTGTGTGTGTGCACGTGTTACCAAGACACTCGCTCAAACATCTAAATGCCCTGGGTAAACAGATGACATGAAGGCCTGAACAGCGCTGTGTTGGAAAATAGGAAGTGAGCGCTGGCTGCATATTTGGTGCAGGACTCATTCCAAAGGCTGTCCTTCTGTGGGGCTCAGGACCTCCACTGGCCCACAGGGACTCTTGCTGAAGTACTCACCAGGCTATGCATGTGGACTAAGGGGTGTGTGTGTGTGTGTGTGTGTGTGTGTGTGTGTGTGCGAGTGTGCGTATGTGCGTGTGTGCTAAAAAGATGATGTCTATGCTTTATGTCAAGAGCACATAGAGCCAAATCCTCAAGTCTGACAGCCACATAGTGCTTCTGACAAAGTCATTAGAGTGAGAGAAAGACAGAGGAAAGAGAAGGAACGAGTGAGAGAAAGATAGAGGAAAGAGGAGGAACAAGTGAGAAAGACAGCGGAGAGAGAAGGAACGAGCGAGGGGGCTACGGAGAGGTCAGGCAGGTGAGAGGGAGACAAACAAAGCGAGGAGAGGCGGGACACGGAGGACGAGTGAGAGAGATGGATGGACAGAGCAGTGGCGAGGCTACAGGGGCCACAGAGCAAAACAGGAAGAGCTGCGTCATGGGAATCAGAGCAGACTCACACACACACACACACACACACACACGCCCACCTGACTCAAAGCCGTCCAATCAAATGGGACCAATGACTTCAAATCCCATAAACAACGAGGGAGAACACATGTGGGCGAGAGGGCTTGGGATCAGAGTGGCCTGTGAAGTGGGGACTCGATATTAGGAGTCAAAGAAGGAGGAAATCCTACTTGCTTTAGCAAGAGCCCTACAGTATACTGCACCCTGTATCTGAACTGATGCAATGGGTGCAGGCGTCTGCCCCTCCACTGCAGTGCAGTGCGTACACTTTCAAATGTAAAGACGGCAGAACTGAAGTAGACATTTCATTTGATTTCACACACAAAAGCCAGCTACAGTACGCTCTCCAAATGTATCCTTCTGATAACAATGCTTTCCAGGCAACTTGGCTCCTATCAAATTTAATTCATAAAAAGTGGCAGTTTCATCATTACTGCTGCAGTAAGCACTTTCTCATCTTCCTCGCCTAGAAGTGGGAGAATGCAGCCAGGGACTAAATGATTCAGAAGAGGAGAAGGACCTAATGGAATACACATTCTTCATGTAGATCTAATTATGTTCCCTGTGCTTACTAGGCAAAAGAAGTGGGGAGGCTCATAAGAGCTACGCCTAAAACGGCTCAGCGCTTTTGAAAAAGTGATGAGCGCTGGGAAGGCATTCATCAGGCGTCACGTGCGCCGTGGAGTCAGTCCAGTGGGTCTGCTGAGGTCTGAGAGCGGTGAGCGGTGAGCAGGGCAGCTCCTGCAGGAGCCTCCTGGCTTTGCTCTTCATCTCCGCGCACCTCTTATCTCTGGCCGCGGCAGCCGGCTTTACTGCGGCCGTACGGGGGGGACGTGTTTCCCGACATGGCTAAAGCCAGCCCAGTAAAGCTCTGGTTACAGTGAACCAGGACAGGCCTCTTTATAGGGCTGCAGTCTGGATGGAAAAGGGAGAGTCTAGCACAGCCACATGCCAAATACCTTCACAGTGCTGGTACAAACACTGGGGGTCATTTGACAGAGATTTTCCACTTGTCCTCTGGCTCCAACAGGCCGTTAGCACGTTAGCACGTTCACAAGGACAATAAGAACAGGCAGGAGATGCCAATGATGGAGCCGGGACAGAAGGCAGGGCTACAGCTCTGAGGCTAAGCAGAGCACAACATGAGCCAAACACTGAGTGGGCAGCCTGGGGAAGGATGACCCCAGAGGACTCAGCGCTCTCAAGACATGTGCATGGGAGCAGGGTGGATCCATGGGCTTGTGTGGGTGATTAAGTGTGCATGTGTGTATGTATTGTGTGTGGAGATGCAATGTGTGTGTGTGTGTGTGTGTGTGTGTGTGTGTGTGTGTGTGTGTGTGTGTGTGTGTGTGTGTGTGTGTGAGAGAGAGAGAGTGTGTGTGTGAGAGTGTGTGTGTGTGTGTGTGTGTGTATGTAACTCACCACCTGCATGGCTGAGCTCCTTGGTGGGTGTGGCTCTATGAGCAGTTGACAGGGTGTTTGTCCAAAGCTCCTGATCTGAGATTCAACCGCCTGAGAGAGAGAGAGAGAGAGAGAGAGAGAGAGAGAGAGAAAGGGAGAGAGGGGGTGGACACAGAAGTTAGGAGTGTTAGATGGCACTAATGAAGAGATATAGGACCATAAATGTCACCTGAGAACACAGCTCACAAGGTCTGGACTACATCACTCTACTTGTGCATGTGTGTGCAGTATATGTACTGAATGTGTACACACTGTGGATGTGTGCATGTGTGTATGTGTGAATGTGTATGAGAGTGTTTTTGTTTGTACAGCATATTTACATTTAGGAGACACTGTTGTCCAAAGTGACTTACATATGTCCACTATATTACAAGGGATTACATTGGAGCAACTTGGGGTTACAGTTAGTGCCTTACTCAAGGGCACAATGGTCTAAACCAGGAATTTAACCCACAACTACTGCACACTAGCCCATCTCCTTAACTACTGCACACTAGCCCATCTCCTTAACCACTACACTACCTTAGCCCCTGTGTGTGTGTATGTGTATGATAGTGTGTGTGTGTGTGTGTGTGTGTGTGTGTGTGTGTGTGTGTGTGTGTGTGTGTGTGTGTGTGTGTGTTTGTGTGTGTGTGTAAGAGTGAAATCTAAAAAGATAGGGAGTAAACTCAGTGGTGACAGCAGTGATGTAAGGTGGTGAGTGTGTGTGTGTGTGTGTGTGTGTGTGTGTGTGTGTGTGTGTGTGAATGTGTGTGCAGCAGAGATACACGAGAAAGTGACTGGTCACTGTTCAGAGACACTGCTGTGTGTGTGCAATGCTGGCATATATGAATGTTAGTGTGAGTGTGTTGGTTTGTCCTTGTCTGTGTTGTCTGAGAGCCTGTGTGTGTGTGTGTGTGTGTGATGTTGTTCCAGCGCTGGTGCTCTGGCGTGTTCGTGTGGTTCTGTTTCCATGTGAACGTCAGGCGAGCGCCCGCTTAGAGGCTGCGCTCACAGGCTGCGCTCAGAGGCCCTGCAGATGGGGTTTCCATGTGAGCGCTGGCTGTGTGAGTGGACCTGTCCCTGATGCTCCACCGCATGAGAATAAGCAGAGAGACGCTTACCGCTCTCCTCTCCAGCAAGCCACGTTCCTATCTGTCACACCGCAAGGGGTGGGGTGGGGGGGGGCTCCCCTCTCTGTCTTTACTTTTCTTTCTGTGTGCTGAACTGAACCTTTTTCTCTATTCCACGCAATTTCTTCTCCTCTCCATGCCTCTTAGACTACATCTCCCATGCTTCTCTACTCAATCTTCTCCATGCCTCTTAGACTACTGTACATCTTCGTCTCCATCCCTCTCTCTGTGCTTCTCTTGTCCCCCTTCAAAGAGATCCAAAGTGGGTGGAGATCTGCTGCTGGCCTCATTAGGGCAGAGCCAGCACAAGCAGATGACGGGCTGTTTAGTCATGCGAGGAGGACTTGGCTCATGGCAACAACAGCACATCTCCTGCCTCAGCACAGGCACGGCCGGCCTCTGGGGAAAGCCAGAGATGTTTGAGGCCATCCGTGAGAGGAGCCAGCGAGGCCATGATCAGCCTCATGAGCAGCTCATCAGGCCTGAGCTGCCGTGGCCCTGCGGAGGGGCCCACCTCCACAGCCAGGAGTGAGGGGAGAGCTGCAGGCACCAGCGGCCGTGTCCGTGAGAAGCAGCGTGCGTGTGTGTGCATGTGTGCAATGGGTGCTGCTGATGGGTGAAGGGGCTGTCATGTGCCAGATGAAGGTCATGTCCCTGGGTTTGGGAGCCCGTTTGCTTAAGCTAATGCAGGGGCGCATCTTTAGCAGGCACCCAACCCATCATCATTAAATCCTGCTCTGACGTTTACAGGGCCGGCAGGAGAGGGCTTTCTGGGGGTGCGGCGCGGGACGGCCTGTCCCAGACTGCGGGGAGGATGGAGCCAATCTCAGAGGGTGCTGGCCCGTGTCTGATGAGCTCCCCTATATTCCACACATTTACATGATGCCCCCCCCCCCGCCCCCCTCCACCAGTGCTGCCAGCAGCAGCCCTCAGCAGCCAGGCAAGCAGGCCGCCCCACTCCCACTGATTTACTCTGGGCCTTGACAAGGCAATTTGGATGTACAACAAGCTGTGACCAAATGGTCTTATTTCCCATAATGGGGTTGCTTGCGCATATGAGAGAAGGTGAGGCGTGACTGTAGGAGGCTAAATTAAGGTCAGTTTGGGCCGGTGTGTTTGTGTGTGAGGAGGCAGCAGAGTGAAGGGCTCAGGGCCTCTGCTCAGCAGCATGCAGGGGAGCGCTCTTTAATGGAGCCCACACTGCAGGATGGGAATCATTAGTCATTAATCTGTAATTATGCTATGGCTCTGGACTGTGTTTTCCCTCTCTCTTTCTCACTCACACACACTCTCTCTCTCTCTCTCTCTCTCACACACACACACACACACACACACACACACACACACACGTGCACATGCTAACACACAGCCACACAGCGCCTTAGCAGCAGCATGTGTTTCTTGGTGCAGCTGAAATGAGAGGGCAGCAGTACCAGGCTGCTCTCTCCTCTGCACTTTCCTGCTCTCTTCTCCTTTGTCTGATCTGCTCTGCAGTCGTCTGGTTCAGTGTGACAGAAAGCAGCAGTGCAGCAGCCAGGAGCAGCCCTGGCATAGAGCAGCCCAGCCCAGCCCAGCCCAGCCCAGCCCAGCCCAGCCCACTCACATATACTGGCAGACTGTCTGACATGCCACAGGCCTTTCCTTGTGTGTGTGTGTGTGTGTGTGTGTGTGTGTGTCTGTGTGACAAAGTACGAGAGCACACGGCAGGGAAAGAGGGAAAGAGAGGGAGAAAAAGAGGGAAAGTAGTATGTACATATGTATGCCGTTCTAGCTTTTGAAAAGCATTTCTCTCTCTCTCTCTCTCTCTCTCTGAGTGTGTGTGTGTGTGTGTGTGTGTGTGTATGATGTAGCCCAGAACCTAAGGCTTTTCCTCCTCTGCCACAGCCCTGCTTCCGCACAAACATGCTGGCGCTGCAGCGACCAGTCTGTTTACACAACTAATGAAGCTCTCTGAAGCCGGCCTGAGAGCAGAGCAGCTCACCCAGCTCCCGTCTGCGTCTGGAGAGGAGGGGGGGGGGGGGGGGGGGGGGATGCAGCACAGGACAGAGCTGTAGAGGGCTGGATCAAAATAATCCCCACACATACAAAAGCAACTCCTCCTTTTCACAAGCACTGCTCTTCCAAGAAACACCGTAAGAACAACAAACAGTGTAGTCCTTTCATGTCATTCATGAAATCGAAACACAAAGCGCTGATGGCCGTGACACAGGAGTGGCCAAAGTCAAACGTGCCATCAGGCCGGCTCCGTCACGTGACGAGCTGGACATGTGAGCCGCGCACAGAGCCAATTGACAGAGCTCTGCTGAGCCCGGCACCTCTGACACCCTGCTTTCACTCCGCGCCTGCACATCATCCCAGGGTTTGATAGCAGCCACGGGAATTTATCGGTTTCCTGATGGAGTGGGCAGCTTAGTGTGAAAGAGGCTGCAACTGGCAGAGGGCATTAGGCAGAGACCGGGATAATAGACCAACCGACCGGCCGACCGAGAGAGAGAGAGAGAGCAGTAATGAATCTGCATGCTGTGGAGAGGGCTCAGCACATCTGGATGGGAATGACCTGACTGGCTCCATCAATCAGGCGATCCCACCCCCTCATCTCCACCTCTGTCCAGCCGCCAAGCATGAAGGGCACGGGAACAGCCCCACTGAGCATGCTCCAGTCTCAGGTCCCTCTACAGCCCCAGTCCTCTGTTTAACACGGAATAAACGGATTAAAGATATTCTCTTAATCCAAATATACTGTACGTCTAGCCGGTTCTCACAGGCCAAAGGCTCTTCATTGTGAAGCTCCTTAGACACTGCTTGTGGGAGTGTGCTGTGCGGTGCAGTGCTGTGCAGTGTGTTTAGCGGCGTGAGTGAGAGCTGTGCCGGTGTGTGTGAGTGAAGGCGATGGATGTGCCGTGCGTGGGCCAGCCATCTTCAGCGCCGCTCTCCCAGAGGCAGCGCATTAGTGTGGACTGTTAGGCAGCAGTCAGGGAAGCATGTCAGTGTGCCTAAGCTGCCACAGAGGCCCATGCATTATGCATTATGCATAGCCCCGCAATTGACTCCAGGAGAGCGCAGATTTGTCTTCTAGCTTGAGTTACCAACACCTCTGTATGATAATGCGTGTGTTTACATGTATATATATATATATATATATATATGTGTGTGTGTAAAAGCAGACAGAGAGCAAAACACTAGGACAAGAAGCTGGGTGTTGAAGGCATGTAGTACAGACTGCTGATGGTGCTGGTGGTGTAGAGGGTGTGTGTGCTGGTGTAGCAGTGTGTCCACACCTCTCGGAGCATGGGGTCAGTGATGGAGCTGAGGTTGACCGCTCCCTCGTAGGTCAGGTAATAGAAGACGTTGAGCCCTCGCACCGCCTCAGGGCCCTGCTGCTTGTAGCCGAAGATGAGGTCGATCCAGTGGTGCAGCTGGCAGGACACAAACTCACTCTCCAGAGCCTACGGTGAGAGAACACACACACACACACACACACACACACACACACATACACATAAGGACACTCAGGAACTTTTATGCTTTTTATGATCATGTTATTACCTGCCTTACACCTGCTTAGCTGTCGTACTCTGTCTGTCTAATGCCTTCTGTATAGACACAGCCTGAGGGATAGCTCAACATTGCCCACATTCTAAGGTGAACATATAACAAAGAGCCAATACCAATAGACTCAAAGAAATGCAACCATGGTTCAACTAAATAGGCAATGGAACAACAACATCAAATACCCAAGAGACTGAAGCAACATTTTGATATGTGTAAAGAGGGTCTGGAGGAGATGCTAATATTGAGCTGAAAGGAAAACAAATGGTTTCCCAGAGATTGACAATTAGCATAAATGATGCAGGACTTGTCTTGTATGTCTTCTCAATCATCCAGCGCGGCGCTCTAACACACGAGCAGAGAGGCCATGTTTGCACGTTATTGTGTGATGAGCCCGATGAGGCTGAAGCTACAAGCTGTTTCTCCCTTCATTAGCTGGCAGAGCACACTGAGCGTTTATGGATTCTCATAAAAGCAGCGGTTGTGTTCATTTGCACAAAGATGTTGAGACACAAAGGCTCTAAGCGTGTCCAAATGAGAATGTGACGCACTCTTGATTGTCATTGCTGCCTTGTGTCACATTATACCCTGACAGACATTAAGCTGTGCACTTAAACAGCCATTTATATCATTTAAATGTTTACTGCCTGAGCCGGCACATCACTCATTTAAATGTGCCCTTCTGACAGCTAATTTCACTTGAATTCTCCGCCGTACTCTTAATTAGAGCGCCGTGTTGGTGCACGAGGAGAGACGAAGAGAAACGGGCGACATTTCCCCGCACAGGAACCACTCCATGGCCCGCTGCAATCTCCCATAAATGATTTTATGAAAAGCAGCACAATATCAATAAAAATAGCTAAATGTCAGGGCCAAAAGGGAGCACTTGAGCAAATGTGCCATGAAGGGTCTTGGGTTACAGTTCTGGAGAGAATCACTTCCCACAGAACGGAGTTAATAGTTTGGAGTGTTTATGATGATTACAACAGGGCTCATTTGGAGGGCTTCTCTCCACTCTGCCCAAAGCCCCAGCAGGGACTGGCCAGACGTGGAAATGGATCTAAATGAGCGGCCCACGAGTGATGCTTAAAGCGTTTCTCATAAGCGTCATTAATGGGCGCGCTTGTTTCTTGTCCTTTATGACAGTGCGGGATCACTTAAAGAGGCAACATTAGAGCAGGCAGGAGTGAGGAGAAGTGCACATGGCGTCCCAATCACACAGAATAACATGAAGCAGGAGTGTCTCAGGAGAGCGGCTGGGCCCAGACATGTGTCTGCCAGCACCCCGCTCCCCTGCCGACGTCTTATTATGTTAACAGCCACGTGTCAAAAACCAATCCCCTTTATTAGGGGATACATATCTATTAACATCCACAGAAAGATGGAGAAGCTGCTTTTTTTCCCTCTGCGCTCTCACTGAGATGGGTGGAGGGCCGGCGCACGAGAGGAGGGGAGGGAGATCCCTCTCTTCATTACTTGGCAGCGCTGACCTTTCGGCAGTCCCTAGCTCCCCGCTTTCCAAAACTAATGCCGAGCCTGATGGGCATTTAATGTGCGCCGCCATCTCGTGTCAATCAGCGCGCGGAAACAAAGCGGGGGCCGTGTTACTGAAGACCCGCACCCCTCCCTCTGGAGGAACGCCTCTATGGTAATGAGGCCTGCGGCGGGACTCAGGAGCCGGCGCTCCGCTCGCCTCTGCCCCCAAAGGCTGCGGAGGAGGAAGTGATCGCGGCGGTGTCGCTTCAAAGCCTGTCAGGCGGGCCCGGTCCCTGAGAGAGGAGATAGGGGATCACGTACTGTATACATGCACAGGGAGCAGCAGACGCACACACCGTAATCTAACCTGAGGGGGAAGCTGTTCACAATCCACTCACAACACATGCTATACCACTGCACACTACAATGCAAATGCAGCTGCATTAGGCCACACAAATGTTGCTTGTTGTCACATAACCAAACCAGGCAGATTTTTGGAACTACATTTTCATAGTCACTAATGGTTTCAATCTGGTTTTAAAGTTGCAATGGTGCAGTACAGCCTAAGTTACCTCAGTCAATAGGTGATACAAATGTTTTCCTAGCACAACATAGAGGACTCCATTATATTGAGCAGTTTGTAGAATAGGTGCTGTAGGTTGCATGCACTATTGAGATTCCTTCCTCCTATTGAGTTGAATTGGGCGCTCATTAAAAGGATCTAAAGCGGGTTATTGATGTGCCAATTAGATGAGGCGGTCTGGGGCACTGTGCTCCACTGGGACAGCTCCCACAATTAATGAATAATTTAGTTGGGCTTTATGCAAATGCTGTGGGGGGCTGGGCCTTGTGCGTGGCTGATCTGTACTCATGTACGAGTGGTGTTGTACAGACTGCCCTCTCTCTCTCTCTCTCCAGGCCACCTGAGCGCACGTGGCGTTAGCGTCCAGGGGCGAGGGCTTCTCATGCCTCTCCAACTGGAGCTGAAACTCCTCAAGCACAGCGCTCTGCTAAGAGGACATCTGGCTTTGAGAGGGCAAAATTAAAAGCACTTCTAAAAATAGCTTGTAAGAAAAGAAAAGAGGACATAATTTTCTTCAAATTTCACTTGGCAGCTGCTTGCAATCTCTGCTCCAGTGAAAACAAAACACACAAGGCTCTGATGGAGTGCGCGGCGTCTTGGATTTCTTCCCTCCGCCATCTTGGAGGGGAATAGACAGGTCATTTGCTCAACTTTTTGGGCCTAGTTTTCTGTCAAAGTTTTCTCAATGGATTCCTGGTCAGAACCCCTATTGAAACAGATTAAGACTTGGGGCATGTTAAATTTTGTCCAAAAATTCAAGATGGCCGCCGTATGGGCAATTCCATATCAGTTGGAACAGGTCCGACACCATGGTCCTCAGTTTTTCCTGATTTTTGGTCAAAATGTTCCTCCATGTCTCATTAGAGGAAAACCAAAATTTCAGCTTGGTATCTTGTTTAGTTTCTGAGATATGGCTCTTCAAATGTGGATAGACGTGTCCTAAAAAAAGGCTGAAAATGCCTGTATTTAATGAGCACCACTTTTTTTTAAACCCCTCTCCTGTCTTAAGCCTACCATATTATTTTCTAAAAATTTGAACACTGGGGCAGTACCCTGTTTAGTTGTCCAATATCACAAAGGAATTATAGTCCTTCCCACCATTGAAGACTTATTCATCGAAACAAACCCATATTTAAAGCAATGAAAAACAAAAAAACTGTTTTTGTTCTCTTATGGTCATGAATGGATAGCACTCACATTTTTAAAACTGTACATATATATAGTCCATGAGTAAGAGAACATGTTGAAAAAAAATTGAGATGGTAAGTTTTCGTATTTCGAGGCTATGGGCCTTCAAAGATGGCCAAAATGGTGTTTTTTCCTAAAAATGCCAATTTCATTGCCTTTTTTTAAGGACAAGATGAAATGCAAATCCAACAGTTCTTTTCTCCTGCAATAGTATGCCACTTTGTAGACCATGTGAATGTGGTAGATCCGACCTGTCCATTTTAATATCCCCTTAGTACATGTCTGAAATTGTCTTGGCTGAAGGAGGTGTTGGTTCGATTTTTATGAACCTCTTAGGACAATATGGGGTTTAAACCCATTTTTTTCTGTTTGAGGGATCGGAATGCCATCCTATAAACAGGATAAAAATGTTATATCCCATTTTTACTCTTTATTGACCCCTTAGAATATGTCCAAAAGTTGTCAAAAATGAAAAAGGCGACTAAATTGATGGGCTTAAAATGGCCAAGTGGATCAAGTCACACTAGGCTAAAAATGTAATATAAGACAGATGAGATACTGAGGAGAACACTGTAAAATGTATAACCCCTGTTACAATGGCCTTTGAACCCACTGTGTTAACTGAGGTTAAGGGCTAAAAACCACCAACCACCGATCCGGTGGTCTGCAACTTTTTCATATCTCTTGATAGAAAATTTGAGACTTGAAACTCATACATGTTGTTCATCTCTTCAAAGCGGCCTTTTGAGACCATCCATGATTGGTTGGTTGGTTGGTTTAAAACAGGAAGTACACTTTAAAAAGGCTGTATCTCTGGAAAAAAAAAAAAAAAGCTGTTGAGGCCTACACTTTTTGGTCAAGTTAAACCCTAAGGGCGATTTTTTTTAATGTCATACAAAGTGGGTACCACTCAACTCCAAATGGTCTGAAACATACTCCTACACAATCTCTCAAACCATGATTTTGGCCTCAACACTTTGGCCCCAACAGCTTTTTGTTTTTTCCCCCCAGAGATACAGCCTTTTTAAAGTTTACTTCCTGTTTTAAACCAACTTCCGGTTATCACAGGAAGTCATGGATGGTCTCAAAAAAACGCTCTGAAGAGATGAACAACATATATGAGTTTTAAGTCTCTATAAATTTTCTATCAAGAGATATGAAAAAGTTGGAGACCACCGAATCGGTGGTTGGTGGTTTTTAGCCCTTAACCTCAGTTAGGGACACAGTGGGTTCAAAGGCCATCGTAACAGGGGTTATACTTTTCACAGTGTTCTCCCTCAGTATCTCATCTGTCTTATATTACATTTTTAGCCTTGTGTGACTTGATCCACTTGGCCCCTCAATTTAGTCGCCTTTTTCATTTTTGAAACACTTTTGGACATATTCTAAGGGATCAATAAAGAGTAAAAATGGGATATAACATTTTTATCCTATTTACAGGATGCCAATCTGATCCCTCAAACATAAAAAATGGGGTTAAACCCCATAATGTCCTTCTAGGAGGTTCATAAAAATCAAACCAACAACTCCTTCAGCCAAGACAATTTTTCCATTTTTCTAACTTCAGACATGTACTGAGGGGATATTAAAATGGACAGGTCGGATCTACCACATTCACATGGTCTACAAAGTGGCATACTATTGCAGGAAAAAAGAAATGTTGGATTTGTATTTCATCTTGTCCTTGAAAAAAGGCAATGAAATTGGCATTTTTAGGAAAAAACACCATTTTGGCCATCTTTGAAGGCCCATAGCCTCGAAATATGAAAACTTACCATCTCAATTTTTTTTCAACATGTTCTCTTACTCATGGACTATATATATGTAAAGTTTTAAAAATGTGAGTGCTATCCATTCATGACCATAAGAGAACAAAAACAGTTTTTTTGTTTTTCATTGCTTTAAAAAAATATGGGTTTGTTTCGATGAATAAGTCTTCAATGGTGGGAAGGACTATAATTCCTTTGTGATATTGGACAGGGTACTGCCCTAAACAGGGTACTGCCCCAGTGTTCAAATTTTTATAAAATAATATGGTAGGCTTAAGACAGGAGAGGGGTTTTAAAAAGGTGGAGCTCATTAAATACAGGCATTTTCAGCCTTTTTTTAGGACACGTCTATCCACATTTGAAGAGCCATATCTCAGAAACTAAAGAAGATACCAAGCTAAAATTTTGGTTTTTCTCTAATGAGACATGGAGGAACATTTTGACCAAAAATCAGGAAAAACTGAGGACCATGGTGTCGGACCTGTTCCAACTGATATGGAATTGCCCATACGGCAGCCATCTTGAATTTTTGGACAAAATTTAACATGCCCCAAGTCTTAATCTGTTTCAATAGGGGTTCTGACTAGGAATCCATTGAGAAAACTTTGACAGAAAACTAGGCCCAAAAAGTTGAGCAAATGACCTGTCTAGAAGGGATGGGAGGGGCTTCCCCATCTGGGAGCGGGTCCAAGCAGTGCCCGCTCTGACCAGGAAAAGTCAAATGTGGGGAGACTGACTAATTGTTAGTTTGGCTGCTTGTGTAAGGGGCATGTCCAGCAATAGCAGCTAGACTTCCTGTGTTTCTGTGTGGGTCACATCTCGCCCTGCTGTGAATTCTCCACGCAGACATTTGCTGGGCATTAGCTTATACAGGTAATGTCTGAACATTCAGGGAATGCAACCTCCCACTACAAATCCTGGCCGACCAGCAGGAAAACTACTAAATTACAGAATCTCAGCAGAGGCAAAACATTCACAGCAAGGTCCCTTTGGACCCCAGATATTTGTTGCTTAAATGGGAATACAGCTCCCATGAGCTATGCTGTAAAGGACCAGTGTTATACTGTACTGTACTGTACTGTACGGTAATCAACATCATTTGAACGATAATTTTCTTTTGGAAGTATGTACACATCTACATGTGATTGCACTTCCTAGAGCACAATATTGTATAGACTTTATGTAACCTGTCTGTATGGATGTTGAAATGTCATGAAATCAATCTGCTCATCTGCATGTGAATGCAGGCGTGTCAGGGCTGGAGGTGCGCTGGTTAGTTCATGGTCTGAGGCCAAGCGCGTGACTGGCAGCCAGGCTGTGCTCTATTGATTAGGGGAGATTACACTGACAGTCCTTAGACACTCCTCGGAGTCACTCACACAAATCAGATGCATGTGGCCACTGAAGCAGCTACAGGAACTACTAAACATGCATCTGAGACAGGACAGGTTCCACATCCATTAGGGGGAGAATGCCTGAATGGGCAGAGTGGTGTCAGAGGAATGTGGCTCCTTCCTGGTTTCACTGCTTGGTATCACAGTGCACAGCTAGATGATGGGGTGCGTATGGGTGTGCTTATCATGGGAATTACTGAGCAGACTGCACCAGTACAATCCTAGTGTTTGGCAAACAAGACAAATGCAAGAGGCATCACTGCCACATTTCTGCAGGATCTACAGTATGATATCAACCATCTTCAAATAAGAGAAACTGCCACAACTGGTATTTTACTTTTTTCCCCTAGCAATTGCAACAGGGTTAAATTATTTAGTAGATTTTGACATTTAAAAAGTAGAAACATTCCTTTGAACAAAATGTGGTAGACGCAGCAGGCCCTCTGGGGTGACCCAGTCTCAGGCCACGGTGATCTGAGCACAGAAGGGAAGCTGGTACTGTAGGTGGCACCTTCATATGTCTGTGTTCAAATGAGAGAGGCAGGCAGGAGCTTTTGAGTCTGTTTAATGAGTTGCCCTGCTATTGCTAACACTGCGTGCTAACTCTGTGGAGCCTCCCAACCAGTCACACAGACACCCACAGTTGTTTAGAGAACGGTCTTTCTTAACAGAGACAGCTGCAAGAGAGAAAAAACGGGACAGTAAGCAACACCGAATAGGGAAAAGAGAATGGCTCTGAAAGCAAGAAAGAAAGAGCGTCCGGGAAAGACAAGAAAGTAAGTGAGGCAAAGAAAAAGAGAGTAGGACAAAAGTCAGAGCTCCCGTTAGGATCCAGGAGTTAGCATTCCTTAGGCATTACTCATATTTCTTATGCTTTGTGCTGCATTATAGTGTAATTTCAGTGCTCTATATTTCCCCTTCATCTAGTATCCAAATCAACAGGGTCAGGGTGTGGTGCAGGGTCGGGATAGGAACCTGAGACGCTAGTTTGTCCCTGGATGGCGGAATGGATATCCTGTCCATGCTATGATGGGAAGCAGAGTGAGGTGTGATTGTGCAAAATTCTTTTCCCCCAAATGCTCCGGAGACATGGCTCCTTTGAATATGGCAAATGCATTTCACTTTTCTAAACAGACTGGTGAGGAGGGGGCAGGGCGCCGTCAGTTAAAGGCAGTAGGCAAGTCCTGCTTTGATGAGTGGGTGTATAAGTGGCTCTATACAAACCCCCTACATCACTACTAAAAGCCCAGCGGCCCTGCTGGCAGTGGTGGAGAGAGAGCAGCCCTGCACAGACCCATCTGCTCCGGAGGCCTGTTTGGATAGCTGTTTGGATAGCTGTTTGGATAGCCGTTAGCCAGCTCTCAAATGACTACAGTGCACACGAGGCTTAAGGAGATCTTGCTGAGCTGGAGTGTGTGGTTGAGATGCTCAGAGTGATTACAATGGATGAGTGCCATCGCTACACTCTCACTTTTATGTCCTACAGAGAGAGAGAGAGAGAGAATGAGAGAGAGAGAGAGAATGGAGTGGACAGACTCTTTGGCTGGGAGGTCGTAACAGTTGAGACTGCTGGCCACTAGGCCGAGGTCCTGGAGGCCACTAGCTGGACCAGGTGCAAACACCTGACAATATTATACAGGATAAACCAAGAACCTAAAGAAGCTCAAGTTCTTGCAGCCAATGACTTCTTTTGTGCCTTGTGCACTACTTTTCACACGTTAGGAAAATTAAGATAATATAACTAATATACTATAATATAATAATATAATTAAGATAAATGATAAATAAAATACAAATATTATCATGTTGTTATTCGCAAAGGCTGTTGAACAGTTGGTAAAAATAGCAGAACATGCAGCTCTCCAGCCAGACGCTGTGGTTTTCAAAGATCTCCACTGAATATTAATGAGATAAATCTGTGCAACAGACCGAACATACACCCTGCCAGAAAATAATCTCCACCAATCACCCACTAATTACACTATCTATTCATACAAACACAGCTGAAGACCTTAACCGACATTGCAATTAAGATTAAATTTGATTATGTCTAGCACTAAAAAATACCATACATTGTGCATCAATGTTATGTCTAAAAGACTGAATGTATAGCGTAGTATTAAGGGACGCTGTGACGGAGTTGAGATGACCTCCAGCACTGAGAAGTTGGTGAAGTGCAGATGAGGTGGAGGCAGTAAATTAGCACGCTGTTGAGGGCGGAGGAGGCGGAGATACCTGAGGTCAGTGGGTTTGTGTGATTGATGGCCTAAACACATTGTCCTTGTCAGACTCTGCTCTGAAATGTAGGGGAGAGAGGAAGAGCAAGAGGAAGAGGAAGAGGAAGAGGAAGAGAGGACAAGGAAGGGAGAAAAGGGACCTTGCAAACTTAATTAACTCCTTTTATTCAAACAGCATGCTTGAGTGGACACTTCAACATCAAGGCCAAGTCACCTGCTCACACCAAAACAAAACTAAAATCTCATAGCCCATTTTCTTCTCTCAAGCACATGTATTTGTGTCCACTCACAGATGGCGTATACAAACATATTCCATTTCTCCATGGCACCATGACAGGGAACGGTGAAGTACCAAATCATACCAATGAAAGGAGGTGGGGATGTGATCTGCCTGCTTTATGAAAGGCTTGACAATCTACTGAGCGCCCATATATACAGTAGGTGTTCCACCAGCTGGAGGTCTGATAAGGGTGTGTCCCTCTGAGGGTGGCTGTGGTCAGGTGAGGTGGAGGCACAGGAGTGAGGGATAGCAGCGCATTAGTGAGGGATAACACAACATTAGTGAGGGGAGATGTCAACTGCAATAGATCAGCACATTTCTCAGGGCTCGCACTCCTCTGAGGAGGAGGACAGGAGTAGGAGGGGGGGAGTACTGGGGGGGGGGGGGGGGGGTCGTAAAACACAGCGCACATGCAGTATACATGTCTGCCCCTGCTCATGACAATCCCCCTGCAGAGAGCCGCGCCAGACGCTGAGCAGACGCCATGGAGATGCCTCGCCTCCGCCACTCTGCGCTCCCACAGGCAGGCAGGCGGGCGGGCCACTCCCTTCACAGGCCTCAGAGGACCGCAGCACTGGCCACAGCAAACGCACATCCTGGGAACAAGGGCTGAGAGCAGGCCTGACTGACACGCATCACTGCTTACAGGGAACAGATCGTTGGAAAACAGCAAGATTGCTATGCTAGTGACCAGGTTCTCTTCTACTAGCAGAGGTTTGCTGAAGCGGTCAACAAGTGTCCACCCTGTGGTAAGAGCAGGGGATTCCTCCCCCATACTACTGTATGTGTGTGTGGATTCCTCCACTGCTGGGGCTGCAGAGCTTAGAGAGTCCCACCACTGCATGGGGAAAGTAACGTTAGCTTGCCCACAAACTTCTGCGAGGAGGAGAAGAGCGCTGGGGGGTGGAGCAGAGCGGAGAGAGGAGATGATGGGTGAATGTAAATACTGGCAACCTTTGACTCTGCTGTAGCTGGTGGTCCCTCAGCAGAGTCCAGCAGGCGGGCCTGTGGGTGTGGGAAAGCCCAGGCTCCCCCACTAACACATGGCTCCTGACACCTGCAGTAAATCTCTCCCATCTGCCCTGTCAAAACTTTTCAGATGACCCGAAAAACACAAACGCTACTTTGATTCACGGATGATAACAAAAACAAACATGGCATACTTGTTCAGTCTTCTCTGGACTTCACAGACGTGTCTGTGTTAGATAATGGTCTCCATGGCCCTCTATCCCAGGACTGGAGGACCAAGTGTGAGGAAGCTGTCAGCATATTAGGCTGATAAACTTCAGCACTGACAGTTGGGTTCTGAGCAGAGGCTCTGGGCCTGGCTGAGGAACAGACCGGAGTGCGTCATAAAGTGGCACGCATCTGTCAGCGGGACTGTCCCGTGTTTACACCCTCTGGCTGTTGGATGTCAGCTGGATGGCCAAACAGCTGCTCCACTAGACCTACAGTACAGAAGAGAGGTGTCGGGATATCCGTTTGTGGAGGACGAGGAAAACCTCATGTGTGGGAAAACAAACTGGTGGGCCTGCAGAGACGACGCTTTGTACCATGGACGCTTTCCCCACAAAAGCTGATAACCATCTGTTCATGGTTTCCCTTATTGCTATGACATTCTTGCGTCACTCTCTGCATTGACTTTATTATAATGCATCTATTATTGGTGCATTACGACCAAGATACACTATGGCAGCAGACACGTTCAAAATAAATAATGAAGGGACAGGCCCATAACTGTATGACTAAAAGTTGATTGCGGTTGTGAAATCATATCAGTTCTTTAGTTATCAAGATTCTTGTTATCATTTTGATGCCCCTATTCAACAATCCATTTTAATTGATCAGAATCATTATTACAGTAGGTCACACAAAGCTGAAATGGACATTTCACTATGTCAGAAGAACCAAGATCAACTCAAATCAATTTGATTCCCTCATCCCTGGTGCAATGCATCCAACGTATGTCACAGAGGGTGACAGATACATGCGTTTGCAGACGTGGTGACCTGAGGGAATTACGCTGCATCAAACATCTGTCATGGCAGCTACAGTAGTATGGTGTTTGGCCATGAGAGGTTGGCGCCATGGCAACTAGTGCTGGTCTTGCTGTCACTCCAGCTGCCCTCTGTCTCTCCTGCATCCTCTCTCTAGTCTAGTGCACTCCCACACCCTGCACTAGGGCCGCTCCTCTGGTCTATCCGTAATGCTTCTGCATTCACTCCACTAGACACACAGCACCATCCACACATCGAGCAGTAGGATACATTTATAAGGACCCAATGTGAAAAAATTGACAGAACTGTCAAAATAATAAATGCTTTTTTTGATGGCAGAGACACAAGACACAATATTGTGGTTTCTCTGATCACTTGCTGTCAGTAGCTTTCTAGCTGTGTGTCTATGGAAGGCCTTAAGTCACCTGCTGTTCCTCTAATCATAACCAGATCTGGAGCTCCGCTGAGCAAGAGAATTAGTCATATATGCTGGAATGTTCCTCAGAAATGACAGTACCCAGAGCTGGCTTGTTATCTGGTGAGGGGGATCATGTTCTTAACCTTTCCCTCGACCTCACGGTAAAAACAACAATCAGCCGTGATCTCAGAGTGGCGTGACATGGACGGCCAGGAAGAGAGGGGGCTGTTAGGACTGAGGGGAAGAGGCGTTTTTTTCACCAGGAGTCTGCTTAAAATCCTCTCCTAATCTCACGCATATCCCAAACCAGTGGTTTACAAGTAAAGTAATGACAGCTTACGCTGTATAAGCCAGGCTCAATCAAGGCACTGTGTGTAGGAGACTAAATGGCAATCAGGAGTCAAAGTCAAGTACAGGTACACTTACAATGTACTGTGTCTAGAAGCTACATAATAGCATGCTAAAAAGTTGAGAAGATGCGTACAGCAGGGCAACACAGCCTCTCGCGGGCGTGGAAATGTATTGGTGCAGCATATTTGATATATTACCTCAAATAGATGACAATGTTCACTAGCCATCTTGTGCACACAGGCGCATGGCGCAAAACCTGCCACTTTTGGCTGGTGCCACCATTTTCACTGCTGGGATTTTAATGTCTGTCACAGATTGGGGTTTAATTAGCTGTTAATCATCTGTAGGACATAAAGGCTGGGACAGACTTGGCACAGTGTCCCGCTCTCTTCCCTTTTTCTGCCCGTGTCCATTAGCGCCAGATGAGCTAAAGGGCCGAGCAGGTCATTAACCACTCACAGTGCTATCAGTGGGCTTCTGTGGGCCAGAGCTCTCATTACACATTTAGCCCATTGTGCTGGCGCTGCCCAGCTGACACCTCCTAATGCCAGTCATCTGTCACAGCGCTGGGCCTCCACGCCCCACACGCCACAGACACAGGCCCGCCTAATGAGCAGCCCCTGCCCCCAGCACAGGGGACCACCGCACGCCTCCAGAGTGGAGGAATCCACACACACACACACACACACACACGCACACACGCACACACGCACACACGCACACACGCACACACGCACACACACACACACACACGCACGCACACACGCACGCACGCACACACGCACACACGCACACACACACACGAAAGAAATGCAATTACTACTTTTTCATTTCTGTGTCGACCTATGAAAATGACAAATGTAATGTCAGAGGACTTCATGACTTGGGTGAAGAGATTTGCCAAACCAAGGCAAAACAGGACTACTAAAGTTATAGCTGTTAGAAAAGGAACTGGTCTGCAAAATAACTCCCCATACTGCAACTCCTTCAAATTTCTGTTTTGTTTTTTTGCTCTCAGGGTTTTCAGCGTCCAGCGGCTCACATCCTGTGCTGCACCAGGAGAAGGATATCTCCTCTCCTACCACTTCCTGTCTGCCCATGCTAATTCAAGCATTTTAGATGCCACTGCAATAAGCCAGTACATGCTGGAGAGAGAACTGCACGATCCCTCCAAGGCTGTGCACGACACACAGACGCCTTCCTCCTTTGATGTCTCTCTGTTTTCTGTACTGTAAGAGGTGTAGATTTATAGTCCTCAGACACTGCACAGACCCTTCATCTGTGCACACCAGAGAAGTAGCCGGTCGAAAATGAATCTGGATAATGCATTTCAATTTCATCAGTGGTATTGTGTATAATGTCCAATATTACACCAGCAGCACATATCTCCTCTGTGCTGTGCAGTAGTGCTCCTGCTGCCATGCTGCTGAGCCAGGCCGGCCACTGAGGGCCAATGTGTGGGGCTACACAAGTACACTTTCACCTTGGCTGCTATAGGCACACAATGGGAAGTGTAGTGAGGCACGGTTATTGATCTGTGCTGTAATGTGCGTGTGTGTGTGTGTGTGTGTGTCAAAGACAGCCCGTCTTTTTAAGCAGATGAAGCAATACTACGTCTTTTGGATGCGTGTCTGCGTCTCTGTTATATTTTATTGTTGACTATTTTCCTGTGTTTCTGTATATTTAATGAGCAAACTTACAAAGTAAGTTGTACAAACAGTGGCCCCACCTGGCCAAATTTTGAAGTGTTTGTTTTAAAATGGGTTTTGAATCAACAGACTATGAATTTGACATTTTGCATCACCTCCTTATGCACATAAAGGTGATTGACAGGAGGTTTGACGTAGGTGACGGAGGTTTGTGTATAGTACTGTACAAAGTTGGATCGTTGTCACAACATTGTGTGGGTGCCTGTAAGCACTTCCGTCATGCCATGCTATTCCTAGCATCAAAACAATGAGAGAGATTACAACTCCATATTTTGACAATACATCAATGTGGTCAACAGACCCTTGCATCCTCACATTCTCTGAGCCATCAGGAAGAAGTGCTATTTAAGCATGAAGGTATAGACTAACATCTAACTACATCTGGCTAATCGACTGCAGTGCTAGTTGGTTGTACCTCCTCTTTGGAGATGGCAAGTTCATAAAACCAGATTTGGATGATTTAATGGCAAAATTAATAAATAGTCTTAGTCCTTAAACAACATGGGGGCTGCAGTTCATTTAAACATGCAACCCTTGAGTTCCTAGAGACAGTGGAAAAGACAGTAGTGTTTGTCTTGTGTACGTTTTAAGCATTTGTTTCATGTCTATTAGTTGGTGACTAGTGACATTCTAGCAAACAAACATCACTTGTCAGTATTAGCTGTGGTTGCGGCTGTGACTGGAATTTCAAAATTGCGGAATGGCAGCTAAGAACATTTTCCTATGGTAACTTAGTAACAACTAAATTTGTGTGTATTTGAGTCTGTTTCCATGCCTGACATTTCTCTGAGTTGGTGAGGAATGTGGTGGTGGTGGTAAGAGAGTTCTTCATCAGTACTTATGAAGGTATTGCAATTCTTGTTGTATTTTTGTACATTTCTGTCTGAGGAAATGGCAAATTAATCTTTTACTCTAAAAAGTAAGGCTCCCTAGGTCTAATACAACTTCCCTCATTGTAAACTATGTTGATATATATTGAGACATAATAAACTATACTACTGTATACCATACAGTACTATACAAACAAGACACGCATGCACATATACACAAATACATACAGAACCACAGGATACAGAGCACACTGGACCTTACGGAGATGAAAGTTTTGAAGTAGACCCTTACTCTATTGTGTTTGTGGTTTGACATTGGGAACCGATCAAAGCCTGTTGGAATAAAAGCCCCAGTGGAGGCCATTAAGGATGGGAGAAACGGACAGCTCAACAGGGCCGTTACAGACGCAGAGCTCACATGTGCAGTCTGGGGCCGCTGCAGCTCGGCTGGCCTTTAAGCTGCGGTGCCTCTACTGTACGTCAGCGCACTGAGACACGGGGTGACTCCCGGCCCCGCTCCACCCAAGGCACTGTCACCCCCTTCAGCTGGGCTAGTGGCGCGGTAGTCAAAGTGTCAGATAGATGCAGCACCAGCTGCTAATTAACGCTAGGCTCCAGTGGGCCGACACGCTACTGTAGCGTCTGCAATTACAGCATGGCCTATACATCACCCAGCCAGCACCGAGAGAGAGGGAGCAACGGAGGGCTGGAGGAAGGGAACAAACGGAAGGGAGGGAGAGACTGTACACACAATCAAGTAGAGAAGAGATTCATACACATCTACGCTGTTGTATTAGCCGCATTGTGTATAAACAGCAGGACGGTATTTTTTTTTAAAAGTTAAAGTATCCATATTAGTACCATATTAACTGCCCCCATGTATTAACCTCATAGCTGAAGAAATTTAGCAAAATCGATATAAGTATAATTATAAAGCTCGGCTAACAATTATTCATTATTGCATTATGATGAATCAGTATGCTATGCAATCACTCCTGGCTTTGTCTTTTGTGTTGACAGAAGTCATGGCATCCATAATCTGGTATGTCAGATAGTCCACCTCAAATATCTCTGTGGGCCTGACCTGAGTGATTACAACGAATTACTGACAGACTCGACTGATTCTTGATCAAGACCACAATCATGAGAGGGGTTCCTCTGCTTTTAATTTAAAAAGTAGCAAAAAGGTAACACAGTACAGCTTACACAAGGTATCTTTCAAAACACACCAGCCACAATCTGATCTCCATAAGCACGTGATTCTAAAGACACAGAGAGTGAGGATGATAGACTACTGTGTGTATATGTAGTGCATGTGTGTGTGCCTGTGTCTGAGAAAGAGAGAGAGAGAGTGTGTAAGAGGGTGGAGGGAGGGGGAGAGGGGGAGAGGAGAGGACATACCAGTCGGTTGATGCGCACAAACTCCTCTGGGTCCTTGGCCCACGGTGGCAGCTCCACGTCTGATACCACAGAGCCATCATCCATCACACCCAGGCTGTAATTATTGGAGTTGACAAACATCTCAGGCAGATAATAAAATTCTGGGATCAACTCCTGAGAAAGTAAGAGACAGGAAGGGAGAGGGGGAATAGAGGAGAGATATGTTCAGAGGGATTACTTACTGCTATCATTTTATCATCAGTAGCATTATTCATTTTATTGAACATTCATTAGAATGGCAAAGAATATTTAACCTGAAAATTTTAATTTAATATGAATAATATGCATTTTCATTTCACAACTAAGACTGCTTTGAAATACCTGTGAATCTTGATAACCCACTCCAACCCACTTACACAACGCTTCATTTTAAAAGACTCCAGATAAATATCCTCTTGACATGACTCTTGTTAAGGCATAGTAAGCACTTCTCTAAATGACAGATAAGCTTCCTGAGAGTTTGGAAACAGTGCCGTGTATAGGGAGGAATTTTCAAAGAGGCCATTTTCTGATAATGTGTGAGCGGTGTGAAATAAAAGGCTTCTCCCCTCAGATAAGACTCCGAGCGGCACACAGGCCTGCAGAATCTGAATGCAGGACTGCCATCGACCTGCTGGTTAATTATGGTGACTGCAAGCAATGACTTTGGCCAAGAGCAAGCGCAGCAGAAGGAAAAAGAAAATAACAAATAATTAAATAAGAGCGAAACTGCTCTATCTTGCGTGTGTGAGAGTGTGTGTGTGTGTGTGTGTGTGTGTGCGCGCACACGTTGTTCTCTATAACCATGCCATTACTCACTGGAATTACACTTCAGACACTTCATTTGCTCTATGCCACAAAATGTCTGTCTGATAAAAAGCATAGTCACACACACATAATGAAAAGAAGGAAGGTACTCCAACAGGTTTAATCATAAAAGGGCATCAGAGGAGCTGCCAGCCAGGGAAGTAGTCCCAGAATACAGAGACAAAGTTCACAACATGCACACACAAATGGGCTGGGACTTCTACCATGAGTGTGTTGAAGACTGTTTAAGCCAATATCTTACTGTTGCATTTCTTTTAGCTGTACCATTATAACCAAGTGTGATGTGGCACAGCAAGGTTAACTATGAAGTGCATAAACATACATTAGGAATAATAACTATGCAGTGTCCTTTACTCTACTACATGAGACTTGCAGGTTTCACTACGAGTCATACTCAAGCTCCTAACCAGGCAGCCTACTGACTGGGCGAGAGCATGCATGTGAGGGCTTGGTGCTTTCTTTACATGACAAAGTATTTGTGCAGCTCTTTACAGTATGTATATAATGGCCACATGTAATGGTTCAGCAGACGCACACACGGCCGCACGCACATGCTGTCAGCTCAAATGGAAACATGTCGAGATGCGGGGCATGTGAGAGTAGACTGAAGCGGTGTGCAGTGTGTCTGTCAGATGGCAGGTGAACCAGAGCAGACGTGGCAGTGTATAGAAGTGTTCTCACACAGACAGTAAAAACACATTAAACAGTTAAGCAGCACACATCCAGACAGCGCACCCTGGACATATGACAGCAGCACTCATAGGAACACTAGTGTAAATTGCAGTCTTAATCACAAACACAGGAGATTTACTGTCTGTATACATCCGCAAAAGCCAGAAGCAGACCATGTAAACATGTACATTCCTTGTGATGCCGCGAGTTGAGAATGCAAGAGACTTTGATAAGTGAATGCAGATGGAGAGGCCCAACACAAGATCTACATCTCCACAAATCACCATTTCATTTTTCTGACCCAGTGCAATCCGTCTCCTGCGAGAAGTGAATGGATGATGTGTGCATATAAGGCTGTGTGTGCTGACTGGCACTCTAGTGGCAGCTATGAGACTGAGCCTGACCGACAAGCAGGCTGACTTCAGCAGCTGGCTCTACTACTACACATGCACTAGAACACAGCATCAACATAGAAAAGACATCCCTTATTGTGATGTGAATAGGCATTGAAATGGCTACATGCTAATTGTAGCCTATTTCATTTTAAGTGTAATGACATTTAAAGAAACATGCTTTTGGGCCAACAATAACATTACAAATCAACAGGAACCATGAGAAAAGTATATGTTAACATTTATGTCTAATTTTGTTTTATAAATGTTTGTTATTAGTGATGATAGCCGTACATTTAGCTGGGATTCAGATGCCTTTTCCTCCCCATACTTCCCACAGTAGTATTAGGGCTATTAATATGGCCCTCCTTAAGCTCCAGACTGGCAACAGAGGCATGGAAGCCAACTCTTCTTTTTCCATCCTCAACTCTTCCAGTCTGTTCCCACAGCTGTGAGCACAGGGCCCAATGATCTGGTTACACTTTTATATTAGTCCATTCTTCAGACTCATTTAAGCATCTGTCAAACTGGAACACTTGAACAGCTAACCTTCCACGACTAACTTCTGAGATAAATCTATGCACTGATGTTCCATCTGATATCAGTGGGGGTTAGGGTTAGGGTTGGGGGAATGGGGGGTGGGGGTTGTGTTGAATTCGTAGAGACAGTGGCATCTACTAGGGTGGATTTCTGTTGGAGAAAGTGGAACAAAAACAACTTTCGTATGGCAGTCATCCACCTACTGATACAATCGTATGCAAATTGTAGTTCAATCGCATTCAAATTAACATAAAAGAAATTACAGACAACAAAAGCCAACTGTTGCTTGAGTCAGGGCCAAAAAGTTGAGTTTGAACACAAAACAAAAACTACAGTCAATGGCCAACGAACATGTGCATTCTGTGCCTCTGTGATGTAGACATATACTGTACAAATGAGAGGACAAATCATAAACAAAGCAGCTTTTGCTTATTGTTTTCATGCTAGGTTAGCCACAATCACCATACAGCTTCTCAATATAGCTAATTAATATAGAGAATATGTCGGAAAAGAAGTAGCAAATGTTATCAACTCTTTGTCTTTTGGTTGTGGAAGAATAAAAGAAGGAACAGAGGCAAAAATATAATCATCAGTACAATCATCCAGAGGCAAAAAACACCAGGGCTGCATCTCTGTAGGGGTTGACTGCACTTGGCAAGAGGAAGGCAATCTGAACAGGCAGCTAGTATAGTAATCTTTCTCACTGATGGGCTCCCGTGCAACAAGTTGAATCAGCTAAAAAGTGGCCAACGGGGGCTGGACTTGTGCCAACAGTGCAGGAGTCAGTGCAGAAGCCTCCTGACCCACGGGCTGACACTGGTGCCCCCATCCCCACAGACACTACTCTCCACAGGCTCCCTCCCTCTCCCACACAACTATTCCACAACTACTACTCCTGTTTTCAAAGAATGGCCAACCCCTACAGACATGATTTGCGGCGTAAGGCATTTCTCTTCATCAGGGTGTTACTTGGCAACTTAACAAGAGTTAATCCAAAAATGAAATCATGCTCGCCACTCGTGCCGCACTTGATTTGAGATCGTTTCTCATTTGGGAGGGAGTGGCGGGGCTGCAGTGGCGGCTGTGCTGCTGCTGGGAGTGGTGAGCGCCCAGCTCCTCAGCCCTGGGGCCGCAGCCATGTTGGCTAATTAACAGAGCAAACAAACAGTACAAGTTTTCAACAAGCCCCCCCCCCCCCCCCCCCTCCTCCTCCTCCTCCTCCTCCTCCAGCCCTCTCTCCCTCTCTCATTCAAACAGAGAGGTCAGGATTTTACGATGGCACATGGTGCCCCGGGTTCAGACGGCCAGTCTGGCGTAAATTTGGCGGCCCTGATTCAGGGGTGGAGGACCCCGGGGCCACTTAAAAGGCAGGGGGGAAATAACAGGGGACTGGAGGGGGAGCGGGGAGACATGGGGGTGCTGTTAGAGCCAGTGGCCCCTGAGTGGCTGGTCAGAGGGCAGAACCTGTGATCCACAATCCTGTTCTGCCATGGGTCACCGGTCTTATGGCCCCCCCTGCCCTTCACCAAGTCCCTACATACTCACACGCACGCACGCACGCACGCACGCACGCACGCACGCACGCACGCACGCACGCACGCACGCACGCACGCACGCACACCACACACACACACACACACACACACACACACACACACACACACACACACACACACACACACACACACACACACACACACACACACACACATTCGTGAACACACACACACACACACACACACACACACACACACACACACATGACCACTTGCATATCCTTAAAGAACCACCATACCATCTCCATTGGCTTTATGTATGCTTGTTTTAGGGCACAAATATACACAAACACACCATGCAGGAAAAACAGTAATGTGTGGACCCATTTACAAGAGTCCCAAACTCCATGCTTTAGTAAAAACCCAACTGCAACTGCGACTGTGGACATTAAACAGGGTGATGTAGTAAAATATTATATATAGAGAACAGACCTATTACCTGAACCTTCTGCATACTAGTTTCATAACCCTACAGACTATTTGGGGTTACAAAGTCTAAACAAAGGACTCAGCTGAAAAGTTGAACTAGCTGCAAACTACTGATGTGTGTGCAACAAGAGTCTGGATCCCTCGTCTTCTTATGAGCTACAGGCATCTCAGTGCACAGCTCTCAGGAAAGGTGGACAACACAATCACTGCCTTGCACTGGCGCTTTTTCAGCTAACTGAAGGGTAATGGATACATGTCAAGCCAGATACTGGAGACAAGCGTGAGCGTATGCTGCAATCAGAGTGTTGAGAGGCGGGCGGAGGTGGGGTGGGGTGGGGGTCAGCACCAGGAAGTGGGTTAGGGTGAGCTGCTGGTGTCCTGAGTGGAGTGGTGGCAGTCCTGCTGATCCACCATGACAGCCTCAGATTGGGACTGGGCCCAAACTCTCGGAGGGTTCTCTGCAATCAACCACTGGCTGTAATTCGAGCCACATGTTACACAGCATCGGGCCGATGCAATCAAGCACCCAGGGAAGCCCCCACACAAGAGCCCTCTCTCCCTCTCTCTCTCTCCCTCTCTCTCTCCCCCTCTCTCTCTCTCTCTCTATCTCTCTCCACTGCAGCAGAGCAGGGGCCACAGTGTGGCTGGTCCGTGCTAATGAATATTTTAAGAGGGCTGGACACTTGTTAAAGAGGAAAGGGTGAATGCTTTGCAGGGCCCATGGGAGCCACAAGTGGAAAGAGGAGGTATGGAGAGAATGAGCGAGCAAAGGAGAAAGGGTTCAGGGCGAGGTTACTGTCCAGAGCACGAGGGAGCTGCTCACATGAACACTAGTGCAGAGGACAGCGCCTTTCATTAGGGGGGGGCAGCCTCATGTGCACTAAAAGTCAGAGGAGAGCTGAGTACCGTGGGCTCCAGTTTTCAGGAGGAAGTCAGGAATGCCATGCCGAACCACCACGAGTCTCTTAGTACTGTGTGTGTGTGTGTGTGTGTGTGTGTGTGTGTGAGAGAGAGAGAGAGAGAGAGAGAAAGAGAGAGATTGCTTATCATATATTTGCCTTCATACTGGCAAGTCTGGCTGGTGGGAGTGACTGACAGCACCTAAATGACTGTCAGAGCGAGACTCCAGTAAATGGATGGATCTGTGCTGAGGATCTGAACAGAGAGCTGATCTGCTCTGTGGGAGTAGGATGGGTCTGGGCCTACTGAGGGCTCAACGCTACAGTACGCACCTTCACATCTGAGGTGTCTCTCTGGCAGTTCCTCCAGGCCCTGGACACCGAGGAGAACGTCCGGTCCGCATGGTCAAACTTCCCTCCTTGGAAGTTGAGGAAAAAAGTTGTGAATGGCTCCTGGAATGAAAAGAGGAAGAGAAGTTAAGAGAAAGAGAAAGAGAAAGAGAGCAAGTCAAAAGCCACTTCAATGTGCTATATTGTCTTGTTTCCATTACTTGGCCAAATCAGCCATTTATCAATCTTGCAGAAAAGACCTGCCATGAATAATGGTGATTGAATCTGCTTCTCCTTTTCTGTCCAATAAACCTCGTGTTTCAAATGGTCCTCATTGTCTCAGTCATGATGTTGATGAAAACACGTGGGTATATCAAATGGTGTACAAATTGACGTCTTTCAAATGGAACAACACAGACAGATTTCCTCTGTCTGAATAATAAAGGACTAAAAATAACTTTGAGAAACAACAATAACTAAGCGAAGTGGTCATTATCCCAGCAGCGTGCCCATACAACACTGTTATTAGTCCGTTTCTAATTGACTCTAATCTTGTTTGTCTAGGTCAATAGCTTTTGTTTTCAGAACAACAGCACCCCAGTGGGTACCTCCATTAGTCTGAAGGAAGAACAGCATCTAGCTTTGTACCCCCCACCCCAACCCTGACTCCCTTCATAATGGACTGGGCTAATTGGGCCATTGCCTTTAGTGGGTTGACAGCTCAAACTTCCTTGTTTGTGAGAGATCCAGTGTTGGCCTGCTCTATAGCCCCCTCTAACACCTGAATGAGTGCTCCCGTCAGGCCTGAGCTCCAGCAGGCCCCATAATGCTGCTGCTGGATCAATGCACTGCCCATGAGGGAGCTGTTGGGCCGACTGAAGCACTCACACACTTGCTGCACAGAGCATGGATGGCCTGGAGACCTAACAAATATTCACTGTATTCAAGTCTTAATTCTTGTAACTCAAGTGCAGTCTTGCAACAGTTAAGTAGAACTGAGGTCTGTTACAATTAATTCTACTAAACTTCTACTGAACATCAAATTGTGTGGTTTGTTGATGTGACTGATGGATGATTGTGTAAAATGTTGGTGGGCAGTTTAAGATCAAAGTAAAGGGTGTTTGTGGAGAGGATGAGGAGGAGAAGGAAAATGGGACAGAGCCATGCACCATGCATACGTTAGCATGCAGATAAGGCCTAGAGTTCAGCTTGACATAAATCAACTTGTCTCACAATGCCTACAAATCCCATATGTTATGCCCACAAATTCCATACATTTGCATTGTGATGGGGGGAAATATTAACTTTATGTAAAGGTTGTATTACTGTATGTGTAGATTTTCTCATATCAGTGCTTCTAATCTGACTGGTGTTTATGGCAAGCTGTCTGGATTTCCTGTTTTGCTTGGAGTTAGTATGGCTGTCATCAGTTGTTGTCTCTGGTGTGTGTTCGTCTGCATGTGTGTCGTGCGTGAGGACTCACAATGCGCAGCAGCCACATCTGTGTGAAGCTGGAGGTGGAGTAATGGGTGCCGTAGTGAAACTTTGGGACCTGGTCGTCTTCCCATGATTCATAGCGGTCGGAGAAGAAGGCTGCTCTCTTCGGGTTCAGGGCTCCGATTGGCTGGGAAAGAAACACAAGACACAGTACAGTACGTGAGCGAACAGGCTCTCTGTCCCCAGTCATGCTAACAGAGCGGCAGCAGCAGCAGCAGCCTAACAGCCGAGCACGAGCCTGCACAAACCCCGCTGACTGCTACCCTATGAATATTGGATGATGTTTTTTGAAGATCAATCCATTCAAACAGTCTGCATTTTAGTGCTCTGAGACGCAGCCCCCTGCAGCTAATCTGCTGGGGGAGAGGAATGGCTTGCCATGAGAGGAGAGGAGAGGAGAGGGTGCATCAATAGGCCCGGCCTGTGCGAGTGCTACTCAGGAGCCGTGCGCAGCGCAGCAGCCAGGGAGAAATGGGCACGCTGCATTACTCCTCTATTGATCTCCTGGAAAACCAATACAGCCCATTATTTAAATACTCATTTATAGAGCGCAATTTTATCCACTTCAATTTTTATTACCACACCAATGACTTCAAGCTACCCCTCCCCTCATGCACAAAAACACACACACACACACACACACACACACACACACAGATCCCTCGAATGCATAGAAATGTAATGAAACCTATACACACACACACACACACACACACACAATGACATACACACAATGACACACACACACAATGACACACACACACACACACCAGCAGATCAATGGTAATGGGATGATGGGCTGTTTTAAAATGAGAGTAGGCAGGAGAGTAATCGATGGCTTGGCCCTCATATCATAGCTGTGCCATGAGACGCTACATCCGAACTAACGCCCTAATATTGATCCTTAAAGCAGGTGCCCGTGTGTGTGCGTGAGAGAGAGAGAGAGAGGGGGCGGGGGTGCAGTTGTAGCTTATACACCCAGCGGGCAGCTGACAGTGACACACTACTGGCTTTCTCGTGGCGATGGTACTAGGAACACACCTTGAATTATACATCATGCGATTAGACTGATTTATTGCCATAATAACACTGGCCTCATTAAAAAAAGAAAAGGGAGAGCTGAATAAAAAGCCCATATCTGTGTGTGTGTGTGTGTGTGTGTGTGTGTGTGTGTGTGTGTGTGTGTGTGTGTGTGTGTGTGTGTGTGTGTGTGTGTGTGTTTACCACAGTAAATTACCGGAGAAGAGGACACACCAGTGAAGAGACGCTCACACAATAGCATGATTTGACAGTGCCGTACATCAGGGTTGTCCCTGGTAGGCTAGTGATGAAGCATGTGTGTGTGTGTGGGGGGGGGGGGGGGGGGCATGCCTGTGTGTGTGTGTGTGTGTGTGAGGGAGAGTGATGAAGCAGACGTAGCGTATTGGCCTAATATGTTCTGGCAGCGTGCATGAATATTTCTTTGATGACAGGTGAAATAAATGAGCAGCCTCTGTGTTTGTAATTACACCACAGACAAAAGGAAAGACAAAATGGCACACACACACACACACGCAAAGAATCACACACACACACACACACACACACACACACACACACACACACACACACACACACACACACACACACACACACACACACACACACACACACACACACACACACACACACACACACACACACACACACACACACACACACACACACACACACACACACACACACACACACACACACACACACACACACACACACACACACACACACACACAGACAGTGGTGGGAAAGTTGAAAGGTAGGTTGACTCACACACATGCCCTCAAATACACACACAAAAATATCTATTTCAAAAACACAGATAGTGTGCATCTGAACAAGCTAAATACATCATGGCTTCAGGTTGAGGTATTTCAAATTCAGGTTTTAAAGCCTTGTAATTCTATAAAAAAATATATGATACAAGTCAACTGTATACAAGTCATGAATGCGTTCGTGTTCATGGGATACACTCATCTCAGACAAAAGATGCTATCAGTCCCAGTGGACTTAGAGAAGTTTACATTAATCTTCTGCAAATACAATGAAATGGTGTGTACAAGAGAAGCACAGATAACATATGCACTTCATCTCCAAATCAATACTCCATTAGCTTTCTCCTTCGCCACTGAAAGGTCCCCTTGGTGCTCAATACAAGCCCATCATTTTGTGCTCCACTGTGTGAATATGCCCCTCAGATACTCCACACTGTGTGAATATGCCCCTCAGATACTCCACACTAATGTGAATATGCCCCTCAGATACTCCACACTGTGTGAATATGCCCCTCAGATACTCCACACTGTGTGAATATGCCCCTCAGATACTCCACACTGTGTGAATATGCCCCTCAGATACTCCACACTGTGTGAATATGGCCCTCAGATACTCCAACACACTGGCCAATGCAGATGAGCAGCCGCAACAGTAGAAGCAGCTCACTGGCTCACGTAATGACCTACAGTATGTAGTGCAGCAAGCCTGCGCTGTTATCTTGCCCAGTCCGCTTTGGCAGTGCAGGGTTAGAGATTAGGATAAGACAGCCAGGGGGGTCAAAACCACATGGACAAAAGGGGACATAAATTCATGCTGAGCTCCCGCCACACACACACACACACACACGCACACACACACACACGGGCGCACATGCACATCACCACACACACACACACACTAACCAACCCCATTACATTGTCTATGTGTGCATGTGTGACACTGCATCCACAGCAATTTTAGCGCTCAAAGTGAAAGGTCTCAGATGACCTCTTTCTATCAATGCAAGAGGGAGAGAGGTAAACATGTGAGAGAAGGAGGGAGGGAGAGAGAGAGAGAGAGAGAGAGAGAGAGAGAGAGAGAGAGAGAGAGAGAGAGAGAGAGAGAGAGAGGGAGAGGGAGAAGGAGGGAGAGATAGAGAGGGAGAGAGGGTGGGTGGGAGGGAGGGAGAGAGGGTGGGTGGGAGGGAGGGAGAGAAACAAGGCGTGAATTCTACAGTGGCCAGTCTCTGCAGACAAGGCGCTCTGGCACGCTCCACTGGTCAGACATTGATATCGCTCGTGTCAACAGCGTGAATAAAACAGCTGTGATAAAGATTGCTGAGATTTGCTCATTGGCTCTTGAAAGAGGGAAGGGATTGGGGTGGGGGAGGACAAAACAGGCGCTCTGCCCTCTCTCTCCCTCACGCTCAGTCTTCAGCCTCAGTTCCTTCCCTCGGGTGTGAAAGCTTGACTGAACACAGAGGCCGAGCTGTCAAAACTGCACAGAGGGAGGGAGCGAGGGAGGGAGGGAGAGAGGGGAGGAGAGGTGCGGGGGGAGAAAAGAGAAAGCCAGGGGGTGGGGCAGGTTAACAACAACAGTGTTTGTTGCCATGTTGGAGCCTTCCAGGCCATGGCAATATCAGACACAGATATGCACGCCCAAGAACACATCCATCTGAAGGCTGGATTCACCAGCACAACCTAAACGCCTTCTGAGAGACGGGCCTCACAGCTCTTATGAACTCATTAAACCATACAGGACGCATAACGCAAAAGATCCTCCAGCTCTTCATCAGTGATCCAATGTAAAAAGGTTCCAGCAATAATTGTGGGTGTGAGTTGGTCAAGATGAGAGGTCATTAGAGTGCGTGTGTTGAGGAGTGGTGTGTATTGAAGTGGGTCTGGATGTGTTGAGGAGTGCTGTGTATTAAAGTGGGTCTGGATGTGCTGAGGACTGGTCATTAGAGTGCGTGTGTTGAGGAGTGGTGTGTATTGAAGTGGGTCTGGATGTGTTGAGGAGTGCTGTGTATTAAAGTGGGTCTGGATGTGCTGAGGACTGGTCATTAGAGTGCGTGTGTTGAGGAGTGGTGTGTATTGAAGTGGGTCTGGATGTGTTGAGGAGTGCTGTGTATTAAAGTGGGTCTGGATGTGCTGAGGACTGGTCATTAGAGTGCGTGTGCTGAGGAGTGGTGTGTATTGAAGTGGGTCTGGATGTGCTGAGGACTGGTCATCTGAACTCTCCCCAGTGCCCCGTGCAGCCAGGCCGCCTCCCCTGCACTCTGCTCTAGCTCAGCACGCATTCCAGTCGGAGTGAGAGACGCCCACCACGAGACGCCCGCGCCATCCGTCCCACGCTGACCCTGCAGCCCCCTGACGTGCCGCCCCACGCAGGTAGCCGCGTCCATTAGCAGCGCGGCCCTTTGTGTTGCTGGAGCTCTTAGCCGCAGATTTATTCGGCCATTTTAGGGGTGAGGTGGACGCCCCCCTCCATCACTCCACTCCAGGGGTAATCCTCCATCCTCCCTCGCATGTGCACTAGCGTCAGTGTACAGGAGCCATGAGAGCATTGCAACACACTCTCTGGAGCAGCGCTATTGTTCCGGCTCCTTGCTATCTGCAGCATAAGTCACAGACTGCATTCTTTTGGAGGAGGTGCAGCAGCTCCCTGACATGATGAAAGTCCCCAAAAAAGCCTCCTGATGGATATCTGCAGTGGAATGCACAACTTGGCCTCTGATTCTCAACTAGATCAACATCAAAGTCAACCCACAGCATCAGTCAGAGTTAAGTCACTTAAGACACTTTAAGACACTTTCTCCACTACCTGATAATATGAACCATTTCTTAGGAGTCTTTTGATCAAAATTCTTCTGGCCAAAACAGAGATGTTGTTGGGTGGTTCATGCATTCATTGATCTTTTTTGGATTGTTTCCATTTGGTCTACATAAGTAGATAGAGTTTATAAACTCTACCTACACAGGCTCCATGTTGTCTTATGTCAAATACCTAGCCGGTGAAACTGATAGTCCACACACCCTGTACACTACACCCAGCCTGTCCAAGCGCATGCCTGTTTGTGTCGGTGCAGATCTAAAAACAGTGGCATGCTACTGAGATGAGAGCTAGGAAACAGAGGGGAGGTTTACAGGGTTCCTGTTAGCAGCCGCTCCGCCAGTCCGCCAGTCCCACCACTCAACAAACAGCAAGCTTCTCAACCAAGAGGTCACTAATTGGCTCCTTAGGGACTTTGGTCAGCCAATCAGTGTGGGGGAGGAGAGTGTCATGTGTGCTTGTGTATGTGTATGTGTATGTGTATGTGTATGTGTATGTGTATGTGTATGTGTGCGCATGTGTGTGTACGTGTGTATGTGTGAGAAAGAGAGACAGGGGGGGGGAGAGAGACAGAGGGAGATAAAAAAGAAAGGGTAGAAAGAAGAGACACTAGCCTGGTTAGCACGCAGACCTTCTCAACTGGAATTGAGAGTGGGTCTGGAAAAGGTTCATTGACTTACGTCGTCCAGCAGGAGCGTAACTAGCAGTGAAATTAAACTTAAATTGGTGCATTAAACTTTCATCTCAGAAGCGTAGCAATCTCGTAAACAAAGGTTTTAAATGCAGTTGTTTACTCAGTTCCAAAGACATAGACGTCCATGGTAGATTAGTGATTGTATTTGCCTGCCCGTGTTTTAGGGACACTGGAAATGGGCTTCAGTGGCAGAGCAAATCCCACATGTGCCAAACGCTCCTATGAGTATTCCCAGGCTAGAGAAACACAGTGGGATGAACTCAACTATTTTTCCGAGACATGAGCTAGTGGATCTGATGAGCAAACTACAGGGGGTGTCGTATTTCAGCCACCCCAAATCAAGCACTCAGACAGCAGAGTGTCTCCACCAACACGTACACAAACAAAGACTGGAGAGGGAAAAAACAGGGGAGACGTAAACAGAGGAGAGAGAAATGAAAGGCCGTAGGAAAAGACGTGAGAGGAGAAAAAAGAGAGTGCAGGACAGATCCAGACACAGAGGAAGTGAAGCCGACGCAACAGAAGGAGCGAGAGCCTGCAGTGGGGGGTGGGAGTCTCTGGCTGTCAGAAGCGCTGGAGTTCTCAGAGCGCCCGGGGCGGTGGAGAAACAGCGCCTCTCCGCTCCCAGACTGGGAGAGGACGCACGGCAGAGACGCGCGGCGGGGAGACAGCGGCGAGCCAAGTCAGGACAGCATGCTGAGGAGGGAGAGTTGGGCCTGACACATGCACTAGCCCAGCCACACACTCCCAACTCTCCACTCCAACACAATCAAGTCTGATCTCAAGGCTGGCCGTCTATCCAGGCAGCCCCTGACAGCACGAGCAGATATGCTATCTCGTGTAGCTGCAGCTCTGGCCACCTTCAGCTGGGAGAGGAAGGAGGACGGGGGATTCTGGGACTTATTGATCTGAGCCCAGCCAATCTGCTCATTTATTTGATGTGCGTGTTTGGAGCGCGGTGCTCCCAGCTGTGAGGCCCTTTCCCCTGCACTGCGCTGTGTGGGGAGGCACGGCTGCTCCCTCTGACACTCATCAGCGTCACACGGCTCACAGTCCCTCCGCCGCCAAGAGCTCAGCACGTCTGCACCACTGGCCAGGACAAGTCAGAACATCAGCAGACACACCGGGTTGGGAAAACAGAGCGGATCTCTGTGGGGGCTGGAGATGGATAGGGCTGAGCAAGCCTGTGCTAATGGGGTGCTTGATAGAAAGCCATGGTAAAGCAACACTATTTACTTCACTTTTGGACTAAATCAATTTCCATTAGAATCCCATCAATATCCTCATCAGTGAGAGGACTAACGAGTGAGCACCAGTGTATTTGTCATTACCTTGGACAGGTCTCTGAAGTTGCTAGGCAGCGTGAGGTCCAGCTCCTCAGACTCGTAGTTTGTGATGACCCAGGGGAACACAGGGTACTGGTTCAGGTCGTTGAATGTGCGACCTTGAAGACACAGGTGAAAGACAATGTACAATGAGATGGGCATCAGGACATTTGTTTTTGTTTCTTTACTGCCTTTCAGAAATGATAAGAAAGAACAACAGAATGTGAAGAAATGACCATTGTTATGTAACATCATAAATGCCTATGCTCTGTGTTGTCCTGATAGCATGCTAACCACCTAGCTATGGACTGCACTCTCTTGTATTACCTCTGGAGCAGCTGCATTGAATACAGTGGTTCTACTCACCAGATATAGTGTTGAGGAACATGAGGTACTCACCAGATATAGTGTTGAGGAACATGAGGTACTCACCAGATATAGTGTTGAGGAACATGAGGTACTCACCAGATATAGTGTTGAGGAACATGAGGTACTCACCAGATATAGTGTTGAGGAACATGAGGTACTCACCAGATATAGTGTTGAGGAACATGAGGTACTCGAAGTTGGAGATCTCCCTGCGCTGCCAGCGCTGAGTCATGCTGGAGGCCTTGTACAGCTGCTTTGGGCTGGCCAGGGATATCCGCCTGTGAGAACAACACCAGCAAAGTTTGTAGTGTCACTATTTTCCAACATGTGCATGGCCAATATGTTATGTCACATATTAAAACGCAGTTATAATAAGACTGGACCATCTTATAGCACAAAATATTCATTCAAAAGTAAATTATCAAACAAAGGCTTAAAGACCATTCTTAAAATCATTCTTTACTTCTTTATTCACTCAACTTCCTTTGACCAATGGCACCAATGATCTATCTATCTGATATATCCTTAAATAAAACATCGCTGTCAGGAAGATAAACAAAATCAGGGAGCGCAGATTTCCTCTTTCTGTACTTGATGTGGTATCTCAGATAGTGGATCACCAGTGGTGATGTGAGCAGGAATTGATCCATTCATCATAGGGCCATGTGGGAGCCCCTGCTGAATGCATAAACTGCCACCCCCCTGCCCCCAACTAACAACGGATGGCAAAACAAATGACCCCCAACGCAATTAAAACAAAGGCAAATGAAGGGATTCATCAGTGTCGGCCTGTGCGATTAGACTCATTAGGCTGCTCAAGTGCAGCGCCCGCCCTCCTGTGCCAGCCCGTGCCAACTGTGGGGGTATGGAGCGCCGGGGCGGAGCTGGGCCGAGCTCTGTCACACAGCGAGTACTGTTGCCTCCGCTGGGCAGGACAGGTGTTGACGCGGCCCAGAGGCCGGGGGCAGTGGGGGCAGTGGGGGCTGCCCACTCCCCCACGCTGATGAATGGCCCCACATACAGGGCACACACAAGCACACGCCGCTACGCCACCTCTGCAGGAAGTCATAGAATCCCAACGCATGTGTGGAGGGGCCATGATTAAACACGGCTAGTGCAATATGGCTGTGCTACAGTATGGAGCCTCAGACCCTGCTAGGGAATGCCGATATGCCCACGTTTCTGCACTCTCTTTCCATTTGAACAGTCCAAGGCGTAGAGGCCAGCGCTGAGCTGAGCTGAGCGGAGCAGAGCACTGTGGGGTTCCCCTGCCCTGAGGGCTGCCTCTCAACAGCCCACTGTTTATTTCTACAGCACTGAGACAAATAAATGAGTGGAATTGTGTTTGTGTGAAAGTAATTAGGCTGCGTTACACCACAGACGTGTGTGTGTGTGTGTGTGTGTGTGTGTGTGTGTGTGTGTGTGTGTGTGCATGAGTGTGTGTGTGTGTGTGTGTGTGTGTGTGTGTGTGTGTGTGTGTATGCGTGTGTATGCGTGTGTGTGTGTGTGTGTGTGTGTGTATGCGTGTGTGTGTGTGTGTGTCTGTGTGTGTGTGTGTGTGTGCGCGTGAGTGTGAGAGAGAGAGAGAGAGAGAGAGAGAGACCGACAGGGAGAAAGAAAGAGCAGTTTCATTCTAAAACCCGAATCTGTGGACATTCTGAAATCAACTAAAGTCTACTACGAATGAGATCGTTATTTTCCTTGGTGAGAAAATGACAAGGAGAACAGCTTAACAGCACATTAAACGTGTGTCTAGACCTGTTTGGAGCAACTCACCTGGTCTGTGGGAGGCCAAAGTTGGTGCCCACCCCCACACGGGGCAGACAATGCACCACCTTCTTCACGGTGGCCGCGTCTGGGAAGTTGAACATGACCGCTGCTGCAGGGGACAAAGCAAACACAAGTGAATACGCTACACCTGAGGATGGCTGCCTGGCTGGCGGGCTGCACATGGCAGAGTCTGACTGGCAGTTTGTACAGTAGGAATCCTATTGACTGAACAGATAGATGGAACAGGGATAGTCCCAAACTACTGGGGCTTCAAGGGAAAGAGGGAAATATGGATTGTAAAACATGGTAAAACACAAGTAGTATTAGTATGGTGTTTACTCTCAAATCTTTGTTTAAACGCAGCCCATTTTGCTCCTCCACGCTGATCTCCAAACAGAAGTGAAACAGACGCGTCCAAACAGTAGCAGGATGGTGTTACAGTGATCAAGTGATGTGGAGTGATCAAGCTCTTACTTCTGTTGGCCATGAACATCTCCAGCGCCGTGTTCTGCAGGAGGTAGCGGCGGGAGAAGATGGCCCGGATCTCTGTGAACAGCCATTTGCCATGAAGGCCCTCGGTGTAGGCCAGGATCTGGAGCAGAGCGGAAGAGAGCAGAGCAGAGAGGCCCAGAGGCCAGTGAGTCCAGCGCACACTCTCCTTCATTCATCACTCAGAGCAGCGGCTGGTTGCCGGCAGCAGGATTAATGGGACTTATTGATCAGCTCCTCCATGAAAAAGAGATTCGTTTACAGAGGAAATGAGCCTCATTCAGGCCCTCAGAGAAAGAGGGGGGAGGACTGCTGCTCACCTCACTAAAAGCCAATCAGTAGTTTTGAGGTGGGAAAAATAACAACTTGATATCCTTGGGGCGTCATTATCATAGTTGTCTTTGTGATACATTATGTCAATATGACAAGAGATTGAGAGGAACGTGTTTATACAAGGCCAAGAGTGATATTAACATTTTCAAAAACAGGCACTTTTAATGATGAATAATCTGGGTAGCAAGTGAGTGGAGTCCTGCTCTGTGCGGGGAGTCAGTGGAAATGAGATTCTCCTCGGAGATAAATCCCTGCTCGCCAGTGCAAGCATGAGGTTAAGTAGCATTTTGTCAGCTGACACTAAACAATGGAAAAAAGGCAAAAGCCTTGAGATGAGCAGTGCCTAATTTCTCAGTGGAGCCTCAGTTGTCAAAGTAACACGTCCTGATGGCTGTCAGACCTCCACACACACACACACACACACACACACACACACACACACACACACACACACACACACACACACACACACACACACACACACACACACACACACACACACACACACACACACACACACACACACATAAAGCTTGGCTTTAACTCCATCTCTCCCATAAGTCTCTCTCTCTCTCACACACTCACGCTAATCCCATCTTTAGTTCTTGGCTGCTTTGTTTCTTTGTTTTTTCTCTCTTTTTTCCACTGCCTTTTTCTGTGGTTGTGACGTGTCCTTGCTGAGAGTGGATGGGGAGGAGAGGAGAGGAGAGGAGAGGAGAGGAGGAGAGGAGAGGAGAGGAGAGGAGAGGAGAGGAGAGGAGAGGAGAGGAGAGGAGGAGAGGAGAGGAGAGGAGAGGGAGGCCAGTCGGCCCTCTGCCACTGATGGGGGGAGGCCAAATTAATCACCAACCCTGAGATGCGGCCGCAGCTCGCGCTCAAGTTCAAAATGCTCATTAGGGGGTGGCAGGAGAGCTGCTCAGCAGCTGGGGCCCTGGGCCTGCTCCGCCACCTCACTTCAAAGTCTCTGGAGTTCAATTAATTGTGGATTAGGCAGTGGTCTGTCCGGCTACCCAAGCGGCATCATCTACCGACTGACAGGACCCGAGACAGAGGTACCAGCTTCTAGCAGCCAGTTACCATGGCAACCTCCTCCCCAAATCAGGTAAAGAAATGCATGTGTGCCTTTGTGAGAGATAATAAAGCGGTGTACATGCCTGTGATGGCTGTCTCTCCGTCTCCTCTGGTCCAGACACCTCTGCACCTTTGGCATTCAGAAGCTTGTCTGCTTTAGTACGCTCTCCACCTCAGGCCTCTGATACAATTAACCCTCTCTAAGCTGTGTTAACACACTCTCTAATACACACTTACACCCATGACCCATATACTCAACAGAGCATGACAGACACACACAGAGAAACACACACGCACACTCTCCCTCACTCATGCAAACATGAACCACCAAACACACATGATATGTGTTAGGGGTAGACTTTACATCTTTCCTTATAATCATAAAATTCCTTATAATCTGAAAAAAAAAAAAAAAAGTAAATCTTGGGGGGGAAAAAAGCAGAATCTTGACATTTTGCCTATTATAGTGCACTAAATGATCAAATAAGTCAATAGAAAGTGGGTGTGTATAGAAGCATATTTCCTGAATGCAGTTGTAGGCAAATTGGCCCCAAATCATACAATTCCCCCCAAACGCACTGGATAACACCAAAAGCACATTAGGTCTCTTGCCTTCTATCAGTTCAACATGCCACTCCAGAAGTGACCTTTCACTCCAGTTTCAGTCCATGTCTGTAACTCGAGTGTGTCAACCCTGGCCTGTCTACGAGAGAAGTCTTGTCTGAGGGGGGCGGAGGGCTAAATGGATCTGTTTGTGCTCTTCTCCAGCACTGAGAGGGTGGCGGAGTCGGGCCGGGTGATATCTCATTTGTGCTGGACCAACGCACTGGCTCAACCTCTGGCGCTTGTAAATGACTCCCAATTGTTCTGGGGTTTCCCTTTGCAGATGAAAAAGGCTTCCAGGCAACAAGAGGGTGAAATGAAATGTCCCTACAGACTGGAGAGCCATGCTCATCCCACCCCCCACATCCCAGCGGCGTCAGCAGGACAAATGGCTGTGGCCACGGCATTATTGTCTGAGGTGGAGTTATGGTGGGATCCCACGCACTCCCACTTGGGCCTTGACGGCGGCTGCAGGCCAGTGATGGATTGGGAGGTGTGCGCGGCTGTGTGACAGTGGGCATAAAGAACCGGGCCCGGCGTCACACGCACGGTCAGGATGGGGGACCTCAGCAGAGGGAGGCGAGGACAGGAGCGGACACAAGCCCCACAACACGCTCAACAGCCCTACAGACGCCTCGCTCATCTCCAGGTGGGCTTGCTAGTGGTCATGTCTGCTAATGAGTGAGAGTGGCGTGTTGGGGCCGGCTCCGCACACTGTGCATCTGAAGCCCCAGATGGCTGCAGGTGTGTGTGATCACGGCCAGATGCTGCCCTCAGGCCTGATGGGCTGGACACGCCCCGTGCCCCCCCATGCCCCCCCCCATGATGGAGCACACGCAGCATTAATGCAGCATCGGCTTACATCCTCACACTGGCCTCGGGACGAGAGGACACCACGCTATGGTAAGACACACGGGGCAGTCCAGTCGTGATGTTTAGCTCAATAGCGGTCATTTCCCTGCTCTCCATCTCAGGAGACTTCATGATACAATGTTTCTAAAGGTGCCTGTAATGAGAGTATGACTGCAATAAAGGCAGGAAATGCTGAGGTAATTATATGTATGAACAGCCCTTTTGGTAAATTATTCCCCTACAAGTTTTGCTGCTGCTAATTTTTCAGCTTGAAAGGAAAATAAATCCGATAGTCTCGCTTGATGTCACATGGGTCGCAGCTTTAATATTGATTCTGGATTCATTTGATTCCGGGTCTCATTTCAAAGCCAAGTCTGAGGCAAAGCAAACAACAAAGGCCAGTGGCTGAAATGGGGAAAGTGAGAGCATGAAAGAGAGAGAGAGAGAGAGAGAGAGAGAGTTCATGTTCATTTCTGAGTGATGTCATTTGTCTCTGTCACAGAGAAAAAACACTTCACCGGGGGAGACAGATGAAGGAGCCCCCTCCCCCTCCCCCACATCCCTGAATTCTCCTCTCCACACACACACACACACACACAGTTTAACATATGGTGCAATAGCCACTAAACACCACCACTTTCAGAGCATTCTTGCTGTTACAATGTAAGAGTGTTTTTAACTAACTACACACTTGAAAGTTGTTTAATTGGAAATAACCCCAGACAGACAAGCACACAGCTGCCAAAAAAACCCTATCTGGCAACAGCGCTCCCACAGTAAGATAAATGAGTCTGGGGTTGCCATTCTCTGCTGGGCAGAGAAGGAGTCCTTGTGTTCTGAGGCTGATAAGCTTCTCCAGAAAAAAAGAAAGCAAGTGAGAGAGAGGAGGAGAAAGACACAGAGAGAAGAGAAAGAGAGAGAGAGAGAGAGAGAGAGAGAGAGAGAGAGAGAGAGAATCACCTCTTTTTTTAAAGCCTCCACCTCTTATTAACCCGTATGTAGACCTGCATACACAGTGCTACAGGGTGCCACAGGGCGCTGAATAGAGATGGAGAGGAGGAGAGAATAGGAGGGCTTGGTCTAGTGTGGGCGCAGACGCTGAATATGCCCTGGCATCTTGGGAGAGGAAAATGAGGTGATTGAAGTTCAATTTGTATGCTGTTATTAAGTGTTTCCGCATGGCTGAGAGAGTTAAAGGATAATGGATGAGGCTGTTATTATTACCTTTTGGTCAGATGAAGTGTTGTGGGCGATAAGGTGATGAAATTAATGAGCAGGAGGAAGAGGGGTGATCAATCAACATCACTATGGCCCCTGAGCCGGTGGGAATAGCGCACAACTTGATAGAATTCATAGGCAAATCAAAATTGTTAAGGGGTGGGAGTGGGAAGCATTTCTTTTTCTCAGGGCCAAAAAACCTGGCCTGATCTCCCAAAGAGCCCTTTTTACAAACACACACACACACACACACACACACACACACCCTATAGCAAGCTCTAAACACGGTCTCCTCTGTGTCTGTGTGCACATACAGAAAGTACACGTCTGTCTGTATGTTTGTGTGTGCTCACCCATAGGTGTCTGTGTAGGTGTCAGTATGACAATATTTGTGCTTGTGCGCCTGGGTATTCATTCATCATGTCTGCAGGTGTGTCTTCTCACACTGAGACAAGGGCCGTATTTAAGCTTGGTGAAAGCCAGACCCTATCTAGCTAAGCCATATGTTACATCCACACCACACTACACTACAGGCAGGTCCCCACAGAGTAATGTGAGAGTGGGCTTATTAAACACAGCATTGATGGAGCAGCCTTGTTAAAGCACGGCTCAAATAGCCAATCATGTTGCTTAGGGTGGATGTTAGCATATAAAGCTATGGACTCACATAGCCTGGATGAAGGTCTAATGTTCTGGACTAGCCTGGCTATATACCCATGGTGCCTTGCGCACAATTTCATTCACGCTGCTAGGCAGCCTGGATCTTCTAGCATCTAGGGAACCAATAGCAGAAGGGGGGAGGACAGCAAGATGATGACGACATCTAAGCAACACACCAAAGCTTGTAGTTTGGTGAAGAGCCAAACCAGCTTTTGTTCAAATCTACACACCTATCACTACTGAAAAATGTAAGTTTAATTTCTCAAATGTTATTTTGAAGTATTAAAATGTTCTACATATATCATCTGGTATAGGCTACGCACAGACGCATTTGATAGACATCCATAGCGCCCAATAAGTGGTTCTGGGCATTTGTAAACCACGCCTCCAATACAAGAAATTAATGTTTGGCTCCCAGACCACATCTCATTGAGATGTGGTACCGTTAGCCAGGCTAGTTCTGGACACATCGTGACATGATTTCCAATGCTGTGCATTGCTCCACTGTGTATGAAGTCAAATGAGGTACGACAAATACGAGGACCCTCGGAGAGACATCCAACATGCCTCTGCGCACGAGTCCGCCAGTATGGACAATTAATGCGATCTGATGTTTGAGCGCGCAGTGTGGCTGGCACCCATGATGGCTCAGGGCTCTGGCATCACCACCCCCCACCCCCCTCCACTCTCGCCAACAACTTCCATCTCTCCCTCTCCCAACAACATGTCAGCCTCCATCACCCTACGAGTTCATCAGACTAACAAGGGGTGGATAGATCCGCCGCCTAACGAGAATCTGCACCAATGGCAGCGCTCGTCTCCCTCCACAAGGCACCGCTGCTCTCCTGGAGCACTCTGGAGCCAATTAGGGCGGATTTGCTCTCGTGTTTGAGTGATACCAGGAAAAGGCTACCATGGTGGAAAAAAGAGAGAAAGAAATTGTGTCACATTTTCTTCCCTTTTCCTTTTTTCCCCTGCCCCTGGTGTTTTTGAGAGGGGGTGAGGGCAGAAAAAACAGTTTGATACAAGAATGTGATATGTGGTGGAGTGGAGGCGCAGATGGGGCCAGGGGGGTGAGCTGACCAGTGATCCTCTGAGAAGAGAAGAATGTGCCCCCACAGTGAGAGCACTGGTCATAGGATCCGCACATCACGGAAACACATGAACTCTCTCTCTCTTTCTCCTCACAACTACAAGTCATCTTCAAACGCCATCATCAACCAAGAGGCCCCTGTGGGGAAAATATTAAAGACTTTCTGGGTTCCCTCTTTTCATAAATCTATTGAATCTCCCGTGTCATTGATATATGATTGATAGATGCAATTGTTCTATGGTCTTGTAGCGGGTTAAATCCTTTGCTATTGTCAAACACTGAGCTCTATCGGCCTTGTGAAGTAAAACAAACTACACACACAGCAGAGTAAACATGTGTGAGTGCTTGCTGGAGTGTGAGCTGGAACAAGAAAATAAACAGGAGCGGTTTGCGTTTGGCGTTAAGAAAAGTTAGGCAGACTCACTCCTGGGTATTTACCCCCACCAGAGACATGGGACGTTTTGTGGTTGGAGGGACCTGCTGAAGCAAAAAGGCCTCTTTGAAAAGGGCTCATTGCGGGCATTTAGTCTGAGTTTAGCCCTGATGGGGATTAAGCCTTTTTGTTCCCCTCTGGCCTGTGTTTGCCAACTGGTTAGTCTTTTCCCTTTCTCCCCCTGCACTGATGCCTGCAGCTTAGCCTTTTAAAGTGCGGACAAAAAAAGAAGGAGAGGGTGAAAGGGGGACAGAGAGAGGGAAAGATCTTGTGTGGATTTAGAAAAATGCCGGCAACCCCGAGGGGTTAATTGGAGGAGAAGTGAAGCCTTTAACGCATTGACTCATTAGACATTTAGCCTTTCTGTTGGAGTTAGCAGGCCAAGCCAAGGCTCCAGCAAGACTACATACTGTAGGTCATAATATGGCAAACTAGGAGAACACTAGCACAACGCCACAGAAGCCACAAACAGAGCAACATGGTATGGAGTAGTGACCACATCACCACACACCCCGAAAAGTAACTGACAACTAGTGCTTTGGCCTGAAGAAAAGTTTTCTCAAAAGAATAAATAAATAAATCCCCGGTGAGATAGGGATCAGGAGCGCTGGAGGTGAGGAAGTCCCCCTCTAGTCCCCTTCCTGCTGGCGTCCTGACTCAAACCCCTGGAAGGAGATTTAGGATGCTTTAACCTCGGGGTCACAGAGGCCAGAGCTGCTCACCAAAGGAGGAGGAGGAAGAAAAGGAGGGATAAAGGTGACATAAGTGCGGAGAAGGGGAGCGTGAAATCCAGTGGACGTACGCAAATCAGCCAAGATACACACACTCTCTCAAAGTCTTCTCGCTTCATGCAGAGGAACTGTTTATGATGGCCACCACAGTAGAATACCCAGTCAGTAATGCCTCTGAATTGACTGGACTGGGACTTTCTTCCATCAGAGGGGCCTTAATCACATGCTGTAGACTCCAGCTATGTGGCACTATAGACCTGCCAGGTAGCAGCACCCCAATTGTTGACCTGAGCGAAAAGCTTTAAATAATGCATCCAGAATCTTAACAAGGGACATACTTGGGGCGATTTGCTGAAGGATCCAACAAAAGTTCCCCGTCCTCAGTTGGCCAGAAAGAAAAGGGTCTGTGAGCGTGCCGTACACAGTGAGAGGTGCAGAGAAAATTGATGCGACAGCCGAACCCAATGGGTGCTTAGCAGATCTCAAGAGCCCAAAGCTTTGTCCACTCAGGCCAGTGCACTGAAACAGTGGCAAACTTCAGACAGGTTTACGGTCCAAACCAGTGGCCGGCTCATTCGCTGTGCTTTTCCCTGTGGATAGGCTTTGGGGCCCCCCCACCCCCCACCACACTACCCTCCAAGTAATGCTGAAGTGAACCTTCCATAATCCTCCTTTTGTCAAGTCATTAATTGGATTGAGAGAGGGGCAGAGGGGATGAAGGGGGAGGTGGAATGTGGGCGCTGTTTGGGAGATACGGAGTCTTGAATGGGGATCCTCCATCTTCAAAAACACTTGAGGGTCCTTGGTTAAAATGTTTCTGGGAGTTGTAAACAACTACTAAGAGGAGAATCTAGCCACACACCTGAGTAGACACTCAAGTTGAGATGCATGTGACTTTGAGCACAAATCCCCCATTGAGCAGTGCCCAATGTGTGGCTAAAGATGCTAGTGCTGCAGGGTGGTGGTGGTGATAGGCTATAGAGGAGCATGAGGGAATGCTGCTGCTATTTGAACCCTTGATCAAATCATCTGACAGGTTTAGTAGTTTCAGAGTCCTCCACGAATTACTCAGGCTGGCAGTGGGGAGGCAGAAATGGTGTCCCACTTGAAGGTAAAAAAACAAATATCACATTTCAAAGTCTTGTGGTCACAGTGTGAAACTACATACACACACAGACCCTCACACGTACACACACATAGGCACACACAACAATAATGACTAACAGGCTGAGCGCTTGCCTAAATATGTTCTGAGTTCCAAGCGGAATCTGGGGGGAGGGAGGAAGAGAAGCTCAATCGGACACAATTTGCCTTGTCAAACCACAGACACTGAACAAATGTCATCCTGTTTGCACAGAGCTATAGACCATATAGGTGTAGCAAGTCTACTTATTGCCACTGACACCACAGAGGGTTTAATCTCAAAGTTGCCAATGAAAGAGTCCACTGTCCACACACAGTCCCCACAGACATGCAACTCCAACCTGAACGCAACATTAACTGTGATGACAGTGGATCGCTATAACAACACTGAGTGAGGCAAGTGTGAAGAAACAATCTTGGACAGAACCAATACAAACATGCAAAAAAACATTTTTAAAACATTCAAACCAAGAAATATGACTGAACATTTCATATCAAGGGTTAATAACTAGTCAAAAGGACATGATCTATTTCAGATATCATGATGAGAGCCAAGATACAAGACTCAAGCTTCCTCATGTACTCCTGATGGCCAGCCAATCTAACATGCACTGAGGAAAGTGATGGCTCTGATGAGCCCACTGGCTGCACTGAGAGTAATGCACAGAGACAGCAGCAGCCCTGACATCCACCACCGAGCAGCTCCATCCATCAGCCTGCACGTGCTGTGCCGCGCTGCACCAGTCACTCACTCCCAAGAGCGCCGAGGGTGGGGGAGGACACTCCTCACTTGGTCACACACATATGGCCCTGCTATGAAAGCCTCAGTCAGGGGGGCATGGAGGAGGACCGCTCTAGAGAAATGCTATCTTCAGTCAGAGGGAAATTGAGAGTAGGGGGAAAAAAGTGTGTGATTATCATCATGGCAATGGTCTCTCTACAGCAGCTGACATCAATAACAACTCTCGGCTGGGCCAGTCTGCCCCCCCTTTACACAGCTCATCTTACATCTTACATCATGCACCAACCATGGGACGGACAGCCAATCTCAAGAATAAAAGGAAGCCAATAAACAGAAAGTTAAGATATGACTGATCTAGATGATATGCATCTCTGTTTCACCAGAGAAGAGAGCGAAGAGAGCAAATGGCAGAGTGATGACTGTGCTGTCAACTGGATGCATTACACATGCATAGCACTGAGGAAGCACTCATGTCCATCTACTCCAAGACAATTCAATCAGGTCAACATCAGGGTGAAGATGTCCCTCTCTGACCCTTAGTCACCTGAAACCCGATCCTTGGAGGAGAACAAAAACACAGAGTACACTCTCTTATATGGGCCCATTATAAAGTAGACATGCTTGAAGGGCTTGATCTATTGATCTGGCTGATGGAATGATATGTCAGTCCCCTCAAATAAAAGTCCATGTCTCAGGGAGGAATGGCGGTTTGGGGAATGGCCCCGTAAATCTGCTGATGGGCCGGAGCCCCTCACATCCCTCTCCCTCCTTGACTTTGAAGGCAGGCGAGTATGATGGCGGAGTCGGCGTGCGCCTCTGACTTCTATTACCCAGAGTTCTTATCAGACGACAGGATCAGTGACCTCATCTCACCAGCGTGGCCCCATCTTTGGTGGGATAACCTCTGCAGGCACACGCATGTAGGGAGCAGCGCCCATGCCAATGGATCAGCGCTACTGAGGTGCTTAAGAGAAGAGTGATAAAGACTAGGGAATAACAGCAAAGGATGGAGAAAGGGAGGGGGCAATTTGTCTCCGCTAACTTCCAAGATCCCTAGTCATTTGCCGCTAAGCTTGCCATTTACTTCAGGGAGTTTCGGAATTATCAGAACAAAATAATTGAATGACTGAATTGAACAGCTAGCCAGAGATCAGGAACACTTTTCCACATTGGCGCTTGTCCTTATGACTACTGGGACAACGGAATGCAATATTCCAGGAGATATGAAGTGATATGCACTAATCACAATTGGTCCAGTGGAAGTAGTGCAGAGGGAGGTGTGGGAAGAGGAGTGTGTGATGAGACTGATAATAATGATGAGAGCGGCGTAGGGACATGTTTAATGCATTCCAGGTGCAGCAATTACAGGAGGAGAGGAAGAGAACAAGGAGTCTCATCATTCAACCAGTGTGTGCCTGCACGATTTATCGACTCTTCCAGGATGCGCTCCATCAATACACTGTGTGTGTGTGTGTGTGTGTGTGTGTGTGTGTGCGTGTGTGTGTAACAGGATGAGGGGTTATAAATATGACTGACCGAAAAGTGGCATGGCTTCCCTTCTTGAGCTCATTGATAATGACATACCTGTTATAGCCAGCCGTTAGCAGTTTCACAAACTACTTAGGCCTAACTGAAAAATCAATAGGCCTTTCAAAGGGCCTGACACTCTGACTGGCAGCTGCAGCCGAAGGTCGTCCGCCACAGAGAGGCCGGGGTGGGGAGTCCACTGGTCAATGCAACCGGTGTAACGATTCGGAACTGCCACCCCGCCAAAGAGAACATTTTTCTTTGATCAGCCCCCTGGTTCTCCCTCATGCTATCTCCTCCTCTGCAATTAGCAGTGACCAGGGGGTCTGGACATCAGACATAATTGAAACAGTAGGCAAAAAAATACCTATATGTATTTATCCAGAGGTGACAGACGTTTAATGACATTTAGCAGCATTAAAACCACTTTCAATTTAATCTGAAGAAAGCTCATACACGTACCTGGCTATAAGACTGGTGTTTACACCAATATAACAGCTTCATAGTTATTCTGATGGTAAAGCAACTTGTAACAGTGAGAACTGTGTGCCTTCCATAGCCGTAGCCTGCCCTTCTCCTGACGACAAGCCTTGCCGCCTGCTCTCCCCCGACCCAGAGAATTACACACTACTAGAAGGGTCATATCGCAATTCAGCATTCCGGTTGCTGCTACAACGGCTCACATTTTGTTCGGACCTAGTCTATATCAAGAATAGATCCCAAATCAAAGGCCAGTAAAATATTTCTGTTCAAATCCTGTGTCTTTGTATTATTTTCAGCCCTTGCAATTACAGCCTGAAAATCACATTGTCTGGTAATCCATGTTTGGCTATTAACAGAATGAAACTTTTTATTCATAGACAGCTCAAACTTTGTAGGGTGAAAGACAAACATGTTATCAGTATGGCTAAACCATTCAAAGTTTGTACAGCATTCTCATTGATTTTCTATGAGGCCCGAGATTTAGAAAAAAGTGCAAAAAGAGTGACAGGGTTGTACAGTATAACCTTGCTTTGTATGCATTTGGTATCAATTATTTTTTATTTACATACTATATTTGATTAATTTTATTAATTGTATTAATATTTAACCAATATTTGAGTTCTCCACATATAATGGAGCTTGAGAATTGTAAGGATTAAACAATTAATTTAATCCTCAACATTTTCAAAGAATTAAAATGGTATGTGGGGTAGCTAGTAGGCACTTGAAAATCAATGAGAAATGATCTCAGTGTATGGGCATTTAGTGCATAAAGTTCCAGTGCTGTACCATAGATTAATAAATTGAGTCAAACATATTGTTTTGCCTCAGGGCCAATAATGAAAACCCATAGGTATACAATGTAACCAAGTATGATTTTTGACGTTAATTTTTGCCTACTAGCTACCCCACATACACTTTTCAAAGGAAACATTTAGTCCTATGAACATTAACAAAAAATGCAATTACACCTTGTTTTATCCTTAATATATTTGTGTGCATTTGTTGCAGAGACCTCAAATATTGGCTCAACATTAATAACGTATTGTATTTGCAGACAAAATAATGATTGGTGCCATGCAGATACAAAAAAGTTTACACAACCCTCAAGATCACCAATTTTGCACTTTTTTCCACATCTAGGACCGTTATAAAACTCATGGACATGCAGCACAAATGTTTCCACCTTAAATAGTTTGGGCTCGGAATAATATAGAAGATATTAATGCTCAAACATGGCCTCCAAGATAAGGCGAAACGAAAAATGGAAATAAAAACATTGGAATTTAACACAAACATTTAACAGGTCTTACAGTAGTTTTGGGACTTAAATATTAGGTAGACACGTTGAGCAAAATCTGAGATGCGCGGCAACCATCTACCTGGATTTTGTCTGATTTGACATGGAATGACCCATTATATTTGTGTGAAATCGTATAATATCACCTTGTCAGTCAAGATGGCTCTTCGGAGATTAGCTTTGCCACATGTACCGTGTCCAGAGGGAAGAGTGCAAGCCATGAGGGGTATTCACGACAGTTGTGTAAAATACAAATACTCCTCAACTGTAGGGGGAGCTCAGTAGCAAAACAAACAAACAACTTGGATTGGATTGGAGAATGCACAACCATTTTGACCTGTACGTTTTGTACGTCCACTCTTGCTTAACATGGCTCTGGCAAGGGCCTTCAACAGATCTTCTGTTTCAATGTCAGCCATTGAGTAAGCATTAACTTTAGCATACGCGTAACACAGTACGATAGCGTATGCTACACCTCCATCTTGACTGGCATCCCGATTACCCAATGAAAATGGCCATAAGCATTGCAATGTAACACTGTGTGTGTTTGCGCTGAACTACGCTGGTGTCTATAAATGCAGCAGCCCCACTTAGAGTGGGGATGGTGGTGGGGGTAGGGGGAACACCCATCTGGTAGATGACCTCATCAAGTCTGCCTGGCAGATGCGGAAGGGGCTGCCAAGCAATTAGTACCACTGGTTGATTTCTTTGGGGCTGTCTACCAAGCTAACGCATGTGAGTCCTCAGACATGGGAACGAGAGGAAGGAAGGGAGAGGGAGAGGGAGAGAGAGAGAGAGAGAGAGAGAGAGAGAGAGAGAAGGAGAGAGAGAGCACAAGTGTGTATAAAAGAGGATGTGTGAGGTGGAGTAGACAGACAGAGAGAAGAGGGAAGAGAGAGCGAGACAGAAAGAGAATTAAAAAATGGGTGGTGTTTCTGAATTTGTGTACTTGGACGTATGAGTGTGTATGCATCTGTGTGTGAATGTCTTGCCATCCATGCACCTCTCAGGTTTCCAGTGCAGGGAGGGGAGAGGGGTGGGGGGTCGTGGAAAGCTAAGAGCACCTCTACTCTCACTGACATTCTCCCTCTTATCATTCCCATGAAAGCACAAAGCTTGCTAACTCAAGCCGACACAGGAATAAAACTGTTGCAGATTTCTCGCTCTCACTCTCTCTCTCTCCCTCTCTCTCCCTCTCTCTCCCCCTCTCTCCCTCTCTCCCTCTCTCTCTCTCTCTCTCTCTCTCTCTCTCTCTCTCTCTCTCTCTCTCTCCTCTTTCCTGGTGAATGATTCAGACGTCTGAACTCAATTCCCTACTCTTTATTTAGATCTCCACACTTCTACAGGAGAGCAAAGGACCCAATTTATTCTAATGTATGCACTGCTAGAATTCCCACTTTGAATGTCTCTATTCTTTGGTGGAATTGTGGACACGCCATGGAGCTCCATAGCAATATGGGGAAAATGTAGTCATTAAATGCATTCAGCTCACTTTTAATCATTGTTGACTTTATTGCTCATGACCAGACCATCTGTGGAAATGCATTTTGTGGCAAAAAAAAAGCGGAGCAAAACTCAGTTAAATAGCACAGAAGAAATGGGTTAAACCCTGCCTCCACTTCCTAATGGCTGTCTAGTGCCTTGGGCTTTTCATGGGCACCATATGCAGGTGAGATCTGAGAAACCTTGTGTTTGTGCAAAGCATTAAAAAGCTAAAGGTACAGCTGGGGAGAGCTAAAGAAGGAACAACACTTTAAGCATGTATGTTATGGGACTGACATATGGAGAGAGAAAAATACAAATGTGCACCACAGATTGTGAGCTCACACAGTGATTAGAGGTCATGAAGATAAAGAGGACACCGAGTAGTACGAATATCATGAGTTTCCCAAAAACCATCTGTGGAACAAAAACAAGCATGGAAAAAAAAGAAATAGTAATAATTTTGCAACAACTTCATCCTATCCCTTGTCACAGAACTTTCTATTCTTGCGATACAGGTTTGACTCTAATAACTTGTTCAGTCAGACTGTAATTGGCTTTTTGATCATTTCTGTATCAAAACAGCAAGAGGTTTATATAATAAAGGTTTCTCTTATCACATGACAAAAAAATTCCAAAAGGTTTCTTTAATCAGTCTCTAAAATACACAGTTATTGTACAGGTACCAGTAACTATAAATTACAAAAGCAACAGCACTAGTCAAGTGTGCAACTGGAGTTTGGCCAGGTAGCAAGTTATACTCTTCAGGTTAGAGACAGGATATGGAGAGACAGACAGAGAAAGAGAGGAGAGAGAGAGAAAGCGAAGGAGAGAGGGAAAAAGAGGGAGGGAGGAGATGAAGGAGCTTATCAGACACCATCCAGCTCTGTCGAAAGGATCACCACAGAGTTGTCTGATCAAAGAGAAGTGGCTCCATGGCAGAGTCCATCCCTCCGCTCCCTCACCATTCAATAAAAGCAGCTCTTTACCATCTCAGATAATGCAGGAGGTTTTCCAAAAAGAAGCAGAATAGCAAGAGACCTCCACCTCTGGGAAAAGGCTGATAGCAGAAAGGCCTCTTGGAACAGTTGCTTTGCATTTGAGACCTGCATCAGGCCCCTCAAACATGCACTTTCCTCCAACACTTAAGCACTGGCTGCCCTTTAAACAGCTTGCACAGCTCATCCATCTCCACCACTACGCTTACTTGCAAGAATTATATTCAGTGAGTAGTTTGTCAAGTATTTGCGTTAAACTATTTAATTACATTGTATAGTGTATGTATAGACCCATGTTGTAAAGTGACAAAAGTCCATAAAAATGTTTTCATCTTCACATTTAAGTCGTAGAATTGAAATGATGGCAGTCAAAACATGCAGTGATGTCCATATCGCAGTCTCAAACCAAACACGTAAAGGCCTGGATGTCTAAGGGACTATTCGCCCAGTGCTTACATGTGAACCTGCTGGCTATAATGTACACTCACAGACAGGATCTGAGGGGGCCAGTGTCTCACCCAGGGGTTATTCTTGCTACATATTGGAAACAAATACTGTGTGTATAAAAAGTGTATGGCAGCACTCAGAAAAACTTTTTTCCAGATGAAAAACAAAAGATGAGTGAGATTTTGTTTAGATACAGAGATGACATGTCAGGTCAAGGGGCAATGTGTCTGCGGAACTAGTAGTTTACGACATATGTGTGTTTTCTTGGAATACATTTCTTTCTTTTCAGAATTACAGCTATGGATCCCTGCTCTGGCACTATCTCCGTCTTATTTGCTTGATTATGATCAAATTTATGAAAAATTATATCTACAAAAATATGTATGTTGAGAGAGTGTGATGCAGAAATCTCAACCAGGTATAACCAATACATACAGACCGTAGACTGTATAAAGATATAAAGCACACACACACACACACACACACACACACACACACACACACACACACACACACACACACACACACACACACACACACACACACACACACACACACACACACACACAGTCCAGATATGAGCACAATGACCTTGTGGTGAGATGTAAAGTATGTGAAATGGCTCTCACATGCTCATTTTTACCATGACCATACATCACGTAGTGCAGTAGTTAGCGTGCCTCCCTACATGTAGGATATTTTCAGAATTAAGAGCGGGTATTAATCTTTCAGGTTCCCATATTGTGATATTAACCAGCCTCCCATTCAAATCAAAAGTGCTGAGGGCAAGGAGAAGGGGAGCAGTAACTGTTTGCGTATGACTGCTCTCACTATAGTGTGATTCAGGGGAAAAGAATGCAAAATCACAACACTTGTGCTTTTTCAAAAATCTTTGTAATAAATCAAATCTCTACATGAAACATGCATCAGATGGATCTTAGTAATTTGTAATTAGTCTATTTTCATTACAAGAAAAGATGAGTTACTGTTTTTTTTAACAAACCCTTATAGCACCTATAGGACTTATAGTCCTGTTCGATGAATGTGTGGACAACAGATTTAGTCAATGAAATGCCATACATTTAACACTGAAGCGGGACAGTGTTTGTCCTTCAAGTTAACAACAGAAAGGTCAATTCATTTACACATTCCCCATAAAATGTTAACGTAAAATATAAGCTCTCAACCAAATTCCCAATCCACAAAACAGGCTGAGTGGGTTGGCTAAACAGCAACGTCTGTGCAGACAGACCTGTGACTTTCCCTTCAGTCAGAGAGGCTAGTGCCGAGGCTGGTGTGCTGGAGAGAGTGGACTGAGTGGTCACACAGCAGCCCTCAGCAGCAGCCCACTGCAGCTCACCTCACCCTGGACACAACACTGACCGCTACAAGGCCACTTCAATCAACTCTATGAGAGTGAAGATGGCAAAATGTTTCAAACTATCTCAATATATTTCTTCCAAATCACTTAATGTAGGGCATATTACAATATTTCCATGAAGGCCATGCTCACAGTATAAACTAAGAAAGCAAACAAATTCAGATATTTGAACACTTTTCATGTTAGCCGTACATGTAGTTAATGGTCAGATTTTTCTTTAAAAATAATAACCTAGCACTTTAAAAAGGGTCTTGAAAAGATGCACAGGTGCAGTCATAATACAGGGTGGACTTAATCATGTTAGAGTTGGCAACTGGTGATTTCTGCTTTACGCGTTTGATAAAAATAAATAAATAAATAAATAAATAATACATAGAATAAAATAAACTGTAAAATACTCTCATATGAACAAATACTTTAACAAACTCTGCATATAACTATGCTGCAGTTTGAGAATACCACAGATCAATAGCTTGCCTCCATAACTCAATGGGGTTTCGTGCATGAAGCTTTAGGTGTTTCCAGTCGTGTCGCTACACAACAGGGTTTGAGTCCGGCTGTTGTGTTTTTGCACTTCGCACGATGGAGAGCCCTTGAGGGAGACGGTGATAGGTGCTTAAGTCATCGAACATGAAGCGCGGGGTGATAAGGGTGCTTCAATTACAACCCCACGGAACCGGTGCGCTACATTATTCATCAGACACGCGTTAATGCCCAAAAGGATGGTCATAATAATAACTATAATAAAAAATAATAATTAAAAAATGTTTATAAAAAAAACACTCGGGGAAAAACTCCAACAAGGTCCTGATCAAAGTAATATCAATTTGCAACACAATATTTAGGAGTGAAGGAATGAAACATGATTACGGCCTGAAACACGAACAGTCTCTTAGCCGTGCTTGTGGAAATCAAGTGTTTCATGAACATTAACCTCCGTTTTAAACGTCAATTATGCGCTAATGCTTATATTTACTAAAGTAGATTTTTTTTATTTAAGTAGATTTCATATTTCATATTTAACGTGTCATTACATTCTCATGACTGAGCATAGCAAAAGAAACACTATTCTTAAAATAGAAGACAAATAATACAAAATAAATCATTTTGGTATGAAACGTTTTTTTGCATTATAGACTTGGTGAGCTAACTTAGTTTTTACAAATCAGGAAGACGAGAATAGCTTGTAAACCTATACAGACATTAAAGCACCAGCAAAGCATCTGACAGCCTCGTCTCACTCTGTATGCACGTTTTCCCTCTTCTTCCCTGAATGCTGGTCGACGCATTTCAGAACTTCGTGCGTTGACACTTTTCCCAAATTCAATTGTCATTCAGTTGTACAAGTACGCCTTCCGATCATTAAATATTTACATGAAGGACTTCAGTTTAAACATCCGTTTAACTGCAGCGACATGATACAACAAGCGGGCCTGTTCAACATCTATACGATAATATAATAGATACGGCACTTAAGTGATACTATGTCGAAGATGTGTGCAGGATGTGACCCAACAACATGAATGATTCCATTAATATGTAAATCACATGACTAAGCGGGACATGCCATATGTTGGATATGTACTTGCTTATGTTCAAAATCTTCCAGACATATTTTTTTATTTGTTTTTTTTTTAAATATCATCTATACAAAATATATCAAATAAACATACAACTTATCAAACATAAACAAATTTCCACAAATACAAGGACGGCTATTAATGTACAACGAGTATTTTACTGTGGATCCATTGGACCATTGGTGCATTCACCGCACGAGATAAACGAAGACAGAAAGAAATGTGTTAATAATATTAATATTCAGGACATAGCCTAATGAAAAGGACGTTAATGAGATATTCTAAGATCAATTGACAAAATTATCTTGCAAATGCTCAATCTGTGACCCGGTAGCTCAAGCAAATGGAATACAAACAAATTAACCAAAGACCATGACCATATCTCACGTTATAGGTTCGCAGGTTGAAAGTCCTTAAATTTGTTGCAAATACGAATTGTTTATTCTAACCTGGATGCTTCGCGGCTTCTCGAGATGTTCTAGAGGAGAGAATCTCACCAGCCCACAACCGCCTGTCGGCTGAGATTGTGATTGGTTGTTCGCCATGACAGCTCAGCCGTTGATTGCAAGATGGGAAGCCCGACCCCTTTCACTCTTGCAAGGGGACCATTCATAAACTAAACAGGTCTAGTGCTCTCGGTTGAGTCTGGACATCCACACGCAGAGGAAACGTTCAGGTTTCACAGCAAAAAGGAGTAAAGAGACATGAGTGATCACAACCAGTGGTTCATATTATAGCGTGTGCACAACCTGAGACGGACCTGCCTCTCAGCACTCTCTGCGCCGTGAACTTCACTTTAGACAAGTGGTTTGACATTGCGTTGCATCTCTATCCGCTTCCTCTCGAAACTGACGTCCATCCGCTGAGCGCGCAAACTTCACTATTATTTTTTCCTTTGCTCAGAAGCGCCCTGCCTCTGGCTTAACCGGTAAGCATTGGATCCGTCAGCGTACTGCGAAACTCCGGTGTATAGCCCGGACCTTTGCCCAAACATGATTGCGACGCAGGCTAAGCTGGTTTACCAGCTCAACAAATACTACAACGAACGATGTCAGACGCGCAAAGCAGCGATTGCCAAAACTATTCGGGAGGTATGCAAGGTTGTATCGGACGTCCTAAAGGAGGTGGAAGTCCAGGAGCCTCGCTTCATAAGCTCTCTTAGCGAAATTGATGCGCGCTACGAGGGCATGGAAGTCATTGCACCTAACGAATTCGAGGTGGTGCTTTACCTGAACCAGATGGGCGTCTTCAACTTCGTGGATGACGGATCCCTGCCTGGCTGTGCAGTCTTGAAGCTCAGTGACGGCCGCAAGAGAAGCATGTCACTTTGGGTCGAGTTCATCACTGCCTCTGGCTACCTCTCGGCCCGTAAGATCCGCTCTCGGTTTCAGACTCTTGTGGCACAGGCCGTGGATAAATGCAGTTACCGTGACGTGGTCAAGATGGTGGCTGACACCAGCGAGGTTAAACTGCGCATCAGAGAGAGGTATGTTGTGCAGATCACGCCAGCTTTTAAGTGTACGGGTATCTGGCCTAGAAGTGCTGCACAGTGGCCCATGCCTCACATCCCGTGGCCAGGTCCCAACAGGGTCGCTGAAGTGAAAGCTGAGGGATTCAACCTTCTCTCCAAGGAGTGCTACTCCTTAACTGGTAAACAGAGTTCAGCAGAGAGCGACGCCTGGGTCTTGCAGTTCAGTGAGGCCGAGAATAGACTCCTGATGTCGGGCTGCAGGAAGAAGTGTCTATCCGTTTTAAAGACTCTGCGCGACCGACACCTGGAGCTGCCAGGCATGCCCCTTAACAACTATCACATGAAGACCCTGCTGCTCTATGAGTGCGAGAAGCACCCACGGGAAACCGACTGGGACGAGTCCTGCCTCGGGGACCGACTAAACGGCATTCTGCTACAGCTCATCTCTTGTTTGCAGTGCCGCCGATGCCCCCATTACTTCTTACCAAATTTGGACCTTTTTCAGGGGAAGCCTCATTCAGCCCTCGAAGCAGCAGCTAAACAGACATGGAGACTTGCGAGAGAAATCCTGACCAATGCGAAAAGTTTGGACAAATTGTAGTCTAAAGTGAACACTTTGTTTCTCATATGTGGGACCGTAAGAGATTGCAACACTTAAATGTGGAGAAAATGGCCTTGCGCTTCTCCGAGCAGTGTCAGACTATGCGGGAAACGAAAGTAAAACACACACGAGAAGACTTTCATAAAGATGCATTGGGACATTGTCAGAGAAAAAAAAAATGAAGGTACATTTTAAGCTAAATGTAATAATTTCATGTTCGTTGTTTTAAATGTTTTCACAAAGTGAAGATTTTTAATTTAAATATATGCACAAAATCTTTAATTGCAAAATGATAAAACTGTAGCGTGCCAAGTTCAACTTTTTCCATGATGCGACTTTAAATTGAAATGTTAATAAAGTCAAAACAAAAGTTGAAAGAGAATTGGAACTTGGCTTTGTTTCACTTTACATATTATGCGTCTTCAGAATTAATCTACAATTAACATCTATTTTTTACTCTTTTCACCTTTAGAGAAATGTGGGCTAATACTAAAACTTAGGCCTATAAAACGTCGCATTAGACCAGCTTTTGCGTGGAGTTTTCTACAAGTTGTGGGTGATGGTATAAAGGCATTATAGTTGTGATTAAGTTAAAATGTGTTCATTACAGGTAAATTTAGGAGACATCATTTCAGAGGGTTAACAATGCACTGCAAACAAAATGTTGCTTTATTTTTGTAAAGAATAATTTCATTAGGCCTATCAGTTCTGCTAGTAGGCCTACCCAAAATTAACTAGATTAACCGACAAGTGTTCATATCCCAAAAGACATGTTAGCGTTAGGCTACATTATAGCCTAGAGTATGACTGCAATTTTCACCGTTTATCACTTCATTTTTTGCCGACTAAATAAAATAAAAAATCTGTTTACCCTATATTCCACTAGGAATTCAAAATGGGATAATTGTATCAATATTTGATGACGTAGACAACTACACGTCAAACTGATAACACATGTAGTTTTAATAGCCAGACGTTTTAAAAGTCAGCCTACAATTGTAAATGCAATATTTTACATAGGCCTCTTAGAAATAGCCATTTAAAAGCGTCTGCCCAATATTCGCTCAGTTATTATGTTTATTAGTCTGCTAAACGTGGTAGGAGTGGTAGTGGTAGGCCAACATTGACCTAATATTAGGGTCATATTCGGGAAATACACACAAATTCCTCCCCAATCACAAAAGCTTGTTTCAATATACACAAATGTCAGTTGTTGCAGCTTTGCTGAATTCAAAGGGCAAAGAGAACCGAGTCATATTAGCCTATCCGTTTTGTCAAAGCCTAGACCTGCCTATCTTACATCGATACCCTAGACTCTGTCCTCTAGTCTATGCTAAAAAAAGTAACGGAATAAACAACAGGAATGGCATAATATGTGCTTCTTAAAACACAGAGGTGATTTCCGCAACATCACCTTATTATGAGGAATCGATGCAAAATGTTATGCGATAGATGAGGGCCTGATGCTGCCAGACGATTATCAGTAATCAGAGGTTATGAATCATCAACAACTGAAGTGAAACAGCTGAAGTTATGGCCCTCAGAATATGGAACAAACCCTCTCACCACCACCTGTGCTACTTTTTACACCCTATTTCTTCCTATGTGTTCATTTTACTGCGCTTTCAAAATTGGGAACAACCACGCCAGAAATAGGCTATTCTAGCAAAAGAAAAAATCACGGGCCTTAAAAAGAGCAATTGGGACATGACAACCACCACTTTCTGCCGCATTAAGACATTTGTCTGCCCCGTTTTCATAAAGTTATTTTATTGCTTTGAAGGTGCAACACTTATTTGAGTGACGTTTTAAAAACTCTTCCCATGCGGTATTCGGTGGTGTTTTGGATCAATGGGTTAGGTACCCTCTCTTACCTTGGGATCGATTTTCTTAAAGCTCGGCTCTTCCTCATCCACCTCAAAGTACACTTCCGAGGCAGTGATGGACAGGGTTCCCTTCACCACAACGGCAGGCGCGACCAGCTGAGCCCCGGTGCTCAGGTTCACGGGGCCTGCAAGTGAAAGCTCCGATCAGACACGAATGCTTCACACACACACACACACACACACACACACACACACACACGCACACACGGAGAGAAGCATGCGCTCACACACCTGCCCCCACACCCCCTTAACTAAACGAACATTTCAAAGAACTGCAGTGTGTTTAACAAAACATATAAACTCAACATGAACCCGTATTGACTTTCTAATGGACTCCGCTTGAACAACTGACCTAACGTCAGCTGTGCAACAAGAATCACAAACTAGGACATATCAAACCATTGAATTGGGATATTTTATATAGGCCTATATTCAACCAAATACAAGGCTCTGCATATTGGAAACAGACGAATAGGCAATATGTGAAGCTAATTTATTAGCGTATCTACGCTAATAATGCAGGCTAATTACTAGGCCTATATGTCTGCTGCGAACATTTTTAAATTTATGGGCTGTATATTCGTCCAACACCTTCTCAAGAATAGACTGCTCAAATGCGTTGGCAATTAGAGGCCCCTCTCAGAACACCCGTCACGGCCACTCGACAGCTACAGACCTACAGCTTACTCCAAGCAGGTTTGCAGAATAAAATCAAATGTATTGTCAGTCAATGTCTATTGATTGGGGGATGGTGAGCCGTGTTTAATCTCTCATCAATCTTAATTTATTCTAAGATGACAATGCGAGGGTCGCTCGGGGGAATTTCTCGCGGGCTTTGGCCGGCGCTCTTTCCCCATGTGCAGCGCATTGTATTTGCAGATGTGCGTGTGAAGTGAAAACGCTGAGCCCCGTTTGATTTCCCCAAGCACCCTTCCTTCAAAAACACATGGCATAAACAGAGATGTTCATTTGCCAGTCTCGTATGCCCTCGGAGCATTAGTATGTAATACTGGGGAGGAATAACAGTTTTTTAACCAATCGTTTCCCGCAGACATTCAATTACACCTGGATGAGGCAGCTGCCATGGCGGGTGGCATGGTATCCCCCTCCCCTGACAAATTTCACTTCATTTTAGAACCATGTCAATTTATTAACATGGCCGTCATTTAATCCTCTTTTCATCCTCCACGGCTGTTTGATAATTTCTTCCGATACAACCCCGTTATGCAGGCTAGAGCACAAGATATTTCTAAGCAGAAGGGAGAAGGGGTGGGATAGATAACGGTAGGCTACAATCCGATTAACATTACAGCTATAGTTACTGGGCATCCATCGTGCACAAAAAAATGTCCGATAAAGCACAAATAAAAAAAATGGAAAATTAATTGTTTACTGGAACGCAGAGGGCCATCTTTTAATCTTGAAATCGTTAATTCATTTGACAAAATACCTGTCGTGTTATTGATATCATATATGAGAAATAACGGACTATACACGACAACTGACATTATCAGCAGGCCGCCTAACAAAAATGGTTATTGTGCCTGTTCATGATATTCATATATCTGGCACTAAACTGTCCTACACCCTGACGTTCAAAAAGTTGTTTCACAATGGAGTTAATGTAACTAGCAAAGCTATGCAGATAGGAACTTCATGCCATCAAAATGAAAATTGTCAGGGAATTTAAACACGACCTTCTAAGGACTGAGCAATTTGACTTTGCAGGGCAAAATCAGACTGTTAATTATGACTATATTTTATATGATTATATTTCATATTTTAAAGTTTAGTTGTACCGTTTTATGTATGGAAGCCTGATATACACACACACACACACATATTTATGCAACCTTCTCATAGGCCTCATTCGTTGTAGCTTGCATGATGGAAAATTGGTGGTTGCTCATGCTGCCAAATGAAGATCCCCCACCCCCAAACACACACCGTCTCATCTTGCTTCCTTCCATGAGTCAAGGCGAAAAGGCAGAGCTAAAGCGATCACAAGACGCTAATGAGAGAGGCTTGTCAGAGTTAATGGTAGGCGCCTGGGAAGTGACCCCCCCCCCCCCCCCCCCCCCCCCGTAACAGTCCGAGCCCCCGTGCTCCGTGCGCCTTGCTAAAGTATCGCGCCTTGCTAAAGCCATGCTCTTAAGCTTGCGTCCGTGCGCAGAAAGCACTAGTCCACTATCCAAACGACAACACAGTGTTTTACCTGTGAGGTTCTCCAACTCCTTCTCCTCCAGAGATGACAGCGTGTCATCGTCACCATCCAGCAGTATCTCGCTCTCCGAGTTCTGATTCCCCAGCGCTTGACTTCTGATTGACTGTTTGCCTTTGAGGATGTCTTCTTCAGGAGCTGCTGAAGGTGAGAGCAGGACCGTCAGAAATAAATGGTGAAGGTTAACATTCATTTAATATCACTTGTCATTCAATCATATCTATAAAGTCAGTTCAGACGTTGCCTACTGTTTATGGTTTGTTGTAAGGGAACATATTGACGCCGAGCCGTATAGTTTGTGATCGTTCCATGTTTGTGGTGATTTTCGCATCGCTCAGCTGTGAAGCTGTTTAAGTAGCCGTATTTTATAATAGTTGGATGAGTGAGTGATTCAATTTCATTCCATGCAAGCAATTGAACACTGTAATAACTTTATCTTACTGACTATATTGTTTTCAATTAAAACGTGTCCTCGACATAAAAGTAGGCTATGGGCATACTGTTGAAGTAAGTAGGCTATAAGATTACAGGTCATTGACAACGGAGACAATAAAACAACCCATGGGAATATTCCGGTTAGTGCAAACAAAAACGGCTACGTTTACAATTCTTTCACATCTTATTTGATATATAACATATGATGGAATAACACACAGGGATACGCAGACGCTGTGCTGGGTGTCTTTAGTCTATGTTACTTAACTGCAACTAATTCAATATTCCGAATCCAATCCTTTCATTTAGACTGAAAAACAAAACAAAACTCAGCTTGATGTGCCATTCTCTCCAGAAAAGCACGATTTTCATGCGTTTGATAGATTCCAGTCCAATATGCAAACATGCCTAAACTACTGTTAAAATCTCTACTGCTTATGCCTTTTTAATATATCAAAACAAATTTAGATTAAATGAAATATTTCTGGCCAAACCAATATCCAGGAACACATGCCAAACATATCACAACAATGTGCAAGGCGCCCAAAGTTCTTTTCCTCCGTTTTGATTTCAACTGTACATGACTTGAGGTTCAGAATAGATTATTTAAGAAAAATGGTAATCTGCAAACATTTACAGAGCACTGCATTCCCCAGTGGTGCAGGGCAACACTCTGCTGAAACTGCTCTGGTGGTGACGCCCAGGCAATCCTTCATCTATATAAACAGAAAAGGTGACAGGGCCTGCTCCTAACAGGGCCCCTTCAGAAGAACTCGCTCAGTAGGGCTTCAGTGCTGCCCGGGCCCAGTGCACTGCAGTGGACATGGACCTGCTGACCTCTCTGCTCTCCAGCACACAGTCTCACCTGAGGGGATGGCCATTTGCATCTGAGGGAGACACACACCAGCCCAGCCCCCATCACCCCTACTCTCTGCTCAGGAGTAGAGCAAGAAAGAAGAAAAACTCTTGTCATGGAAAGTATGCAGCTCACTGATATTTAGAATGGTCTTCCTGTAATTAAGTCTCCCCGGAGGATTTGTAGTTAGCTGCAGTGAAATTACTACCAGCTCCCTAATATATACCACATGCCAAAGCATTCACACCAGCAAGTGGACAGGAGACTTGACACAAGAATGGCTAAAAAAGCAAATAAAGATGCATGGTCACTATATGATCATAATAATAATAATAATAATAATAACAATAATAATAATAATAAATAAAAATATTCATAATATATTTGTTGCTCTTTATAATTATCAATATTAATGGGGCACTTTTAATTTACAAAATAAAATGAAGAACAGATTGATTTTAGATTATATCAAACAAATCCAAATCCAAATGTGTTCCGTTTCAAGGAGGCCGAAGGGGCAAAGTGTGTCCTCCATTAGTGTCCATGCACGGGCCTTAGCTCTCCATAAGGTATATCCAGGGTGTACACATCACACTAACTTAGCCTGCTCATTCATTCAACTCATTCAGCATTCAAATGTAAATAAAACCAGGCTTGCATTACACTTTCAAGTCCCGCTTCCCCTTTTCCACCGGACTCAGTGCCCTCGTTTGTATCAAGCACAGAGCCAGCCCGAGCAGGCCAATTAAATTGTCAGAATTAACAAATGTGTTTTTAACAAGAGTGTGGCCCAGAGAGGAGGCATGAGGCGCGTATTGATCGGCCGAACAGAGACATTAGTCTTCAGGTGTTTCCTCTGCCACCTCTCGTGCGCCGGCCCCGCTGCAGCCCCAGGAACGATGGCTCTCTCCAGCCATAAATACTGCGAGGTGCCACGGCCACCGCTCGCAGCTCCTCAAGCAGAAATCATGCCTCATACCCTTAGCCAGCCGCCAAAGGATTCCCCACTTTTCTACAGGCAAAGGTTGACATTGCTTGTGTATGTTACTGCACTAAACTGTTAAAACCTTTGGATTTTCACTTAATTATTTTTGTTATTTTACACTTCATAATTATAAAACTATACAAGCAAACTGCATTGTCCAGCAGTTTCAAATTGGAAAATCAATTGTGCCTTCATATGGAAATGCAAAATCTGCCTCTGCTTTGCTTGTCAGATGAAAACAATTACAGTCCGATACGACCTCAGCGCTCAGTTTGAACACATTCGACCCCATTCTCCTCTACTGCTCTACTTCCGCAACAAATGTCAGGTTGACAAAAACAAGCGTTCAGACTACCTCA
>NC_084995.1:3036756-3039256 GCF_963854185.1 Sardina pilchardus
TATAGGCTCTCTGTAGTACAGCAGATCTAGCCAGCAGTTCAACAATGAGGACCAACTGGAAATCGCATCAAGCCTAACAGCCGTCTCCAGCACCCCCACCCCACCCCACCCCATCCCCGCTCCCATTTCATGACAAAACACACCCAGCACGCCGTCCGAGTGTGTGTGCTCACAGACGATAAATAATTCATCCTCCAACCATCCATCCTGCTGCAAGCTGGTGGAATTACGGCTGCGCCATCCTTCAAGATAACAACAATTACAAAACAGCACAAAGAACAGCACCATGGGAGCAGAGTGTACACACCCCCACACAAACACACACACAAACAAACACACACATACACACACACACACTTGTGTAATTAGTAATTAGTGCTTCAGAGTGTAGTGGGCTTGTTAAGTGTTAGACAGAGGCCTCTGTTGTCTCAACATGCCCACTCTGAGCAGACAAACAGTAACACAGATTCCAACAAACTGTAAACACACACACACACACACACACACACACACACACCTGGGGCATAAGGATGCGTGCAGCTCTAAATCCTGTATAGACTTAGAGGTTGAGTGCTGCAGTTACACTATTGTTCTGCTAATACAAACTAATAATCTGCTAATAATGCTGATGATAATGAATGTCTTAATGAAAATCACAAAAGAATCTGAATTGATCATAAATTAGTGAATTAAAGAAGCCATCATTACATGCCCATATACAAGCAAGAGATTAAGTATCAACAGAAACTGACCTCGGGCTTTATGCCTGCTACTTCAGGGTTTCAATTAGGCTACTAAATTTGAGCTCAGAATCAAACAAGCAACACTTCAAGGCCTGGCATAGAAGAGGCCATCATAAACAAATTCTTTAATTGCACCACCAGAACACGTGTGTGGCTGAAAGGGTGGCTGGCAGCCACGATTAACGAGGTGTTTAGCTCAAACAGTGGGCCGTGAACACACACACAAACACATTTACACACACAACGTGCGCGCACACACACACGCACACACACACACACACACACACACACACACACACACACACACTCTTTCTTCAAATAATTTGCCCATCACAAGAATGAGGATGTAAGGAATAAGCTAAAGAGCAAAGCTGGCACAGCAAGGTCCGCCATTAACACCTTACAGATACATCAACTAAAAACAAAAACACCCATCTCTGTCTAGCGGATATTAACAGCAATACTACTACCTCTGGGTTGACATTAGAGAGAGGGACTGGGACTCAAACACAGAAGGGAGAGAAATGTACATCTAAATCCAGAACCAATGCAGTTCACAGGTGGAGTTTTCATGTGCATTTCATTGGGGGAAATACTGACACTCCGACACTCGCATATACTGGCACAAGGAAGCTATTAATTTGATGTTACACTTTCATTTTCTTTTGCAATTAAATGAGTTCATAAGCTTGGGAGCAGTATAAAATAAAATAAAATATTTGTACAAAATTGCACTGTGGTATGTGGCCGATATCGTCACAGACAAATGAATGTTAGAGCACATGTTTAAGCATGTTATTGAGATCATTCTGTTTGCTGCTGCTCTGCTGTCAATACATCGCTACTTGAGTGAACAACATGCTTTATCAGTCGCTCTCAATTGGTTGGTCAAGGTGAGGTCAACTACATGACTATGAGAAAAACACGCGTTACACACAAGGAAATGTAAACTGGCATCGCCGTTGCAACAATCAATAAAAAAAAGTGTCACTATTGACTGCTATTACAGGGCTTATTCTCACAATAAAATGCATCAAGTTGAGCTTCATTCTTATTTGTACCAAGCCAGAGTGGTGACAGCAAATCAGTGAATTCAAATGAAAAGGCCCTTGACATGAATTAATTGTCCAAATAATAATGGGATTTCAAGCATATCACTACGACGCCTTCTATAGCTTATCTCTGCCTAAAAGGACACAAACACACACACGCACACACACACACACAGAGTGAGAGAGAGAGAATGAGACAGAACAAGAGAGAGAGACAGAAACACAAAAGCTGTTAAAAAATGTTAATAGATTCTTGGCGTGGCCACTGAAAGTTTGATTGCACTCCTATTTCAATGTCCAAATTGTTCTTTTGCTGACAAGGACAAACGATTGTCATCCATCACGATCTGATGGGGTGGGGGTGGGTGGGGTGGGGTGGGGGAGCAGGGGAGAGGGGTGTTAAACCTCAGCCACTTCCTACGCTATGGATGTGTCCCTGTGTGTGTATGCGTGCAGGCAGCTAGATTTTGTACAAAAAGAGGCACACGTGCATTGTGTGCTATATTGTTCATGATCTGTATGCATAGGTGTAAATAAGGATGTGTGTGTGCGCGCCCCTCTGTCAATGTGTGCGTATATGGGCTTGTCACTGATTGTCTAGTCGGCGTGTAGCGCTGCCTATGAGATGAACTGGGTGAGTGAGTGATGATGGCTCCTTAAGCAGTGATAACGGAACAGGATGCACAGGGCTGATATGAGGCAGAC